>NC_044977.1:144715533-144984614 GCF_008728515.1 Papio anubis
CCCAAAGTTCTGGAATTACAGGCGTGAGTCACTGTGCCTGGCCCTTTATATCATTTTTAAAACGTTCTCTCCTTTTTCTTAGTTTCTTCTTTCTATCAATAGCATTCTCATTCTTCTAGTTTCTTTGAGTAGAAATTATGTCATTGTCTTTGACTCTACCTGACCCTCTTTTCCCCTCATGCCTGCCCCATCCATTCACCAAGTTCTGCGTACATTTCTCTTTGTTGTTTTTTATGTGTCCCTTTATTTACAATCTCTGGTAGTGTCCCTTTATTTACAATCTCAGTCCAGGCTCTTGATTTCTAATTCCAGGTGTATTGCAAAATCCTTCTCACTTATCTTGCTTTGATTTTCAAACTGTATAAGACAACAAGAACTAAAGGAACACTATTTTCCACCTCATGCTACTTTACTGATTAAAGACTTGCAATATTATCTCAGTGCAGTTAGCATCTTCCCGGTGTAGAATATTCTAAAAAGTGCCCTGAGAAACATAATTTCTCCAGAACAAAATCTCCAAAACAACAGTTTTGGATATGCTGCCTGAAATGCTTATAGGCATATTAAAGTTTCTAATAACAATGTTCAACTCAGATTTTCTCAAGATAGTCTGTCTAAGCATCTCTTTTCTTTGAGTAAAAACCATTTAATATCTAAAAATTAGTGTTCTGTAAAATATAACTTGAAAAATGCTGGTTGATTGGACAATATCTAAACTCCATGCATGCAACAACAATAGTGAAAGATAATGCACATTTTCAAGTCACTGTATATCACTTTACCAAGTACTTTAAGTACTTTTCATGTTAATCTTTATGATAATTCTGTAAGGTTAGTATTACTATTATCCTCATTTTCTTGAGGCTTAGGGAGGTTGAGATCTCTGCTCTAGCCCATATAGGGGTGAGTGGCATTAGAAACTCTGGTCTGTGGCATGGAACCAACCCAAATGTCTATCAATGATAGACTGGATAGAGAAAATGTAGTACATATACACCATTGAATACTATACAGCCATAAAAATGAATGAGGTAATATTTTTTTGCAGGAACATGGATGAAGCTGGAAGCCATCATCCTCAGCAAACTAAATCAGGAACAGAAAACCAAACACTGCATGTTCTCACTCATAAGTGGGAACCGAACAATGAGAACACATGGACACTGAGAGGGGAACAACACATACTGGGGCCTGTCAGTGGGGCGAGGGGAGGGAGAGCATCAGGACAAATAGCTAACACATGCAGTGCTTAATACCTAGGTGACAGGTTGATTGATGCAGGAAGCCACCATGGCACATGTTTACCTGTGTAAGAAACCTGCACGTTCTGTACATGTATCCCGGAACTTAAAATAAAATAAAATCAACCAACCAAATGAACAAAAACAGAAGAAACTCTGGTCTGTGGAACCCCAGAGCTACAACTCTTAACTTCTACATTGTGTATCTTCCAGTAAGGCAAAAAATTCTTCCCACTTTGCTTTCACTCCCATTTTCTAACCTAGGTTTCCCATGGGCCTTCTAATCTAGTTGGGTTGGTCTACTATAATTTTCTTCTCTACCTTCAAATATCTCTATCACCTTTCTCTCTAAGCAAATTTTCTTCCTTCTTCACCCTGTCTAAAAGAATTTCTCTGTTGAGTTTTCCACAAGGATGATAGCAAGCCATAGCATTCTGACCCAAATATGTCTTTTCTAAATCTTCATCTAGATTTTCCATTATGTCATACACATGCTACTATTTTAAAAAAACAAACAAAAATAAAAACAAAACACCCCCTTATTTCCTGTTTCCTCAATGAAATGATCTTTTGAACCAAGACTGTTGTTTTGTATTGGAGTGCATAAATAAATAATTGAATGACATATGGACACTGAGCAAATTTTGTAATGATATACAGAAGAACTAACTCTATAAACCTCTAATGGGGAGTGACAAGAAATTACTACTTTTTGAAAAACAATGCTAAAATTCACTTTATTTAAAAGTTATATAAGTAAATATATATGTGTATATATAGTAATTCCAAAAGGTCTAAAGAATAGTGTGTTTAGAGTAAAATAAGGAATCTTTTCTCTTTCACCCACCACCTGGCCCACTTTAATCCTCTTTCTCAGAGTTTAATCACTTCAGTGTTAACTTTGGTGAGTATCTTTGCAGTTCTTCATCCAGTCATGTACAACTATATCTAAACCTAGACTTCCTAAATCTTGTGGTCCATCTATATATGCTATTGTATTCAAAGAAATAATGAGCTGGCTTCAGATGACCTAAGATTATAGCTCTTTATTAATGAAAGGGTATGGTGGACATTATATATAGCCCTTAAAATTTCTAAAAGTCTATTGAGACATTTTTCCTTCCTTCTAGAGTTTTCCACTGAAACTCCTGACAAAAATCCCAAACCCTCATCTTGCTCTCTGACTTCTGTAACTTCTCCTCCTTCTTTGCTCCTTCCTTCTGCCTGGTCAGGTCATCTTTGTACACACTCTGGTCCCTGAGGAGCTCTTCTGACTCTGCCTTGCTGGATCCTGGGGGAGCGAGCTGCTTCCTCCTCTTATTGCTTTTCTTGTCAGAATCAGATCATTGTCCTTTAAATTTGCCTAGATTTGTAAACTTACTGAAATAAAGCCTTTCACTGTATTCCATTTTAAATTTTAAACTCAGCTCTCCTGGTTTCACTTTTCTTGTACCTATTGATTTATTCATGGCTTTTTATTCTTGTCCCTATTACCGAATTTTTCTTTATTTTGTAAGTCTTGAAAATACTCAGCTCTTGGTTTTAATGATCAATTTTACTGTGTCTTTTGGGTCAGTTTTGCCTTTATTTTCATTGACCTTTTAATCTTTATCAATATCTTCTACTTCTTTTTTCCCTGGATTATTTATTTCCTCCTTTCTAAAATAAGTATTTTGGTTCTAAAGATCACTCCTGAATGCTGATACGGCCCCATCAAATTCCACATATTTGAAAGGTATTACTGTTATTGAATTCATTCATATTGTATTTCTAATTTTATTTTTTATTTCCTATTCAACAAAATGAAAGGCATTGTTTGTTTTGTATGATTTTTTACCTTTTGAATTTTTCAAGTATTTCTTCGTAAAAATAATATATTATTCCTTTTTTGAACATTTAATTGATATTACAAAATACTTTTCTCTATTGAAAGAAATATCTAACTTAGATAATTAAAAAACAATTAAGAAAATCGCACTAAATACGTGAACTTTTTAAATGATCACACTTTTTTAGAACACATTTGCCATGTAGCTGAATTTTATTTAGTTTAATAAAGTTGTATTTTGAATATGTATTAATGTGTAATGTTAGTTATTTAACTAGAATATGGTTAAATAAAACATTAGGAAAAAATAAATCTGAGTGGCAATGATGAAACAAATCGAGAAATCTCAATACATGACTTATGGATTCCTGAAGTGGGTCTATACATTTTGAACTTTATGGTATTGGTGTACATATTTTTTATTTTATTTGGCAATGAAATATAAGGTTTTCATAAAATTCTCAAATATCTCTTGAACCTCCAAAATGTAAAATTTCAGAGGGGTCTAAAAATAATATTTCATTGTGATATATATTCCATGTATCTCCCTTTCAACATGTAGAAAAATATTGCACCATCTTGAGCAGTGTTAAAATTTTTATCTCATTGTTAATGAGATAAAATAATGAGTTCCATAAATCTGGAACTAAAGGGAGAGGAGATGCATTTATCTTGTCCACTTTTCCACTTCTAAATCAGATTATTCCTAACCTAAACTTAAAGTTGTCTTGTTCATTAACTCTCTTCTAAAACTTTAATATCTCATTATTGTTTTCTTTCATATATTTATTTTAAGCCATTTATAGTCCGTTTAAAATTCACTCATTTAGAACTCAGCTTTTACTATTGACATGAATTAGTTTTTTTGTTGGTAGAAGCCCAAATTTAACAAAGATATCACAGAGTCAGCATCTGTTGATTGTCTTTTTCTTCTTTTTTCTTTTTAATTTTTATGGATACATAACATTTATAAGTATTTATGGGGTCCATATGACACAAGTATACAATGTATGATGATAAATTCAGGAAAATTGGGATGTTTATCACCTCAAGTAATCTATTTCTGTTTTTGAGTTGAAATATTTCTGGTTTTTCATATGGTGAATAATTTTGGATTGTATACAGGACATTTTGAACATTACGCTATAAGACTCTGGGTTGACAATTAAATGTAATAATACAGGTTGAGTAAAAGTAAAAGAAAAGAGAAAAGATATACTATGCAAACACTTATCAAAAGATAGCTGAGTAATTTAATATCGGATAAAGTAACATCAGAGCAAAGAGATTACCAGCAATAAAGAGAGGAATTACATAATGATAGAAATGTCAGTTGAACAAGCTATAACAGTATTAAATATGAGTTCATTTAATAACATAACTTATTTTTTAATTTTTAAAAATCTTTATAGATTCAGGTGGTATGTGCAGGTTTGTTACATGGATATATCATAGTGGTGGGGTTTAGGCTTCCATTGTACTAAGCACTCAATTAGTGAACATTGTACTCAATAGGTAATTTTTCACCCCTTACCTCCTGTCATCCTCCCTGCTTTAGGAGTCACCAATGTCTATTATTTCGCTCTATAGATTTATATACCCACTGTTTAGTCCCCACTTATAAGTGAGAACATGCAGTATTTGATTTTCGGTTTCTGAGTTATTTCACATAGGAAAATGACCTTCAGCTCCATCCATGTTGCTGCAAAAAACTAATTTAATTATTTTTCATGGCTGCATACTATTCCATGCTGTATACATACCACATACACTTTATCCAATCATCCATTGATGGACACTTAGGTTAATTCCATGACCTTTGTATTGTGAATAGTGCTGCTATGAATATATGAGTACAGATGTCTTTTGATTTAATGATTTCTTTTTCTTCAGTTGGGTACCCAGTAGTGGGGTTGCTGGATCAAATGGTAGTTTTATTTTAGTTTTGTGAGAAATCTCCATACTGTTTTCCATAAATGTTGTACTAATTTACATTCTCATCAACAGTGTGTGTTTTCTCTGCATCCTTACCAACACTGGTTTTTTTGTTTTTTTTTTTTTTGACTTTTTAGTAGTAACTATTCTGACTAGTGTGAGATGATATCTCATTGTGGTTTTAATTTGCATTTCTCTAATAATAAGTGATGGGTAGTTTTTTTATATGTTTGCTGGCTGCTAGTATGTTTTCTTTTGAGAAATGACTGTTCATGTTTTTTCCCCACTTTTTAAAGTGGTTATTTGCTTTAACTTGTTAAGTTGGTTGAGTTCCTTGTAGGTTCTGGATATTAGTCCTTTGTTGAATGCACAGTTCTGACAATAGAACTTCTAAATTCTGTTGAGGCAAAAACTCACAGACCTGAAAGAAGAAATCAATAAATCTATAATTATAGTTTGAAACTCCAACATGTTTCTCTGAGACAGAAAATCAGCAAGTATAGAAAAGTGAACCAGATCATTTTCCAGATTATCAACTAAATTTTATTGATATTTATAGCACAGTTCATTCAAACATAACAGAATATGTATTCTTTTTAAGTGCACATGGATACTCCTTAAAATACACCATATCTTGGGTTTAAAATAAACCTTAACAACTTAAAAAATGTGATCAGAATATGTCCTTTAATCATATGGAATTAGACTTCAAATCAAAAAAGAAGATAAAATATAAAAAGAATATGTCCAAATACTTGGAAAGTCAACAATATGTATCTACATAATTCATAAATTAGAGAGAGAAGACACAAATTACCAATATTGAGAATTAAAAAGGAAGATATTACTACAGACCAAATAGATATTAAAAGGGAAAAAAGGGTTAATACCGACAACCCTACACATATAAATTTGACAAATTAGATGAAAAGAACCAATTCCTCAAAAACTGCAAACCACCAAAATTCACCCAAGATGAAACGTATAATAGACATAATCCTATAAAAATGAAAGAAATTGTATTCTTAGTTAAACTTTCCAACAAAGAAATCTCTAGGCCCAGATGATTTCACTCACAAATTCTACCAAACATTTAAAGAAGAAATAACCCTAACTCTACACAGTCTTTTCCATAATGCAGAAGAAAAAGAAACACTTCACAACTCATTTTATGAAGCACCTGATAAAAATCAGATGTGCTTCACCTGAATGCAAAATCAGACAAATACAGAAGACAAAAAATTGCAGACCAATATCCCTCATGAACATAGACATAAACATACTTATTTCAGCAATATATACACACACACGTGTATATATACATATCTAAATAATATATGTATAATTTGGCTGGGAGCAGTGGCTCATGCCTGTAATCCCAGCACTTTGGCAGGCCAAGGCTGGTGGATCACCTGAAGTCAGGAGTTTGAGACCAGCCTGGCCAACATGGTGAAACTCTGTCTCTACTAAAAATACAAAAAAATTACCAGAGCACAGTGGTGGATGCCTGTAATCTCAGCTATTTGGGAGGCTGAAGCATGAGAATCACTTGAACTCGGGAGGCGGAGGTTGCTGTTAGCCAAGATTGCTCCATTGCACTGCAGCCTGGGCAACAAGAATGAAACTCTGTCTTAAATGCTACCTGATTTCAAACTTTACTACACGGCTACATTAACCAAAACAGCATGGTACTGGTACCAAAACAGAGAGGTAGACAAATGGAACAGAACAGAGACCTCAGAAATAATACCACACATCTACAACCATCTGATCTTTGACAAACCTGACAAAAACAAGAAATGGAGAAAGGATTCCCTATTTAATAAATGGTGCTGGGAATCCTGGCTAGCCATATGTAGAAAGCTGAAACTGGATCCCTTCGTTACACCTTATACAAAAATTAATTCAAGATGGATTAAAAACTTAAATGTTCGACCTAAAACCATAAAAACCTAGAAAAAAAACCTAGGCAATACCATTCAGGACATAGGCATGGGCAAGGACTTCATGACTAAAACACCAAACGCAATGGCAACAAAAGCCAAAATTGAAAAATGGGATCAAATTAAACTAAAGAGCTACTGCACAGCAAAAGAAACTACCATCAGAGTGAACAGGCAACGTACAGAATGGGACAAAATTTTTGCAATCTACCCTTCTGGCAAAGGGCTAATATCCAGAATCTACAAAGAGCTTAAACAAATTTACAAGAAAAAAACAAACAGCCCCATCAAAAAGTGGGCAAAGGATATGAACAGACATTTCTCAAAAGAAGATATTTATGCAGCCAACAGACACAGAAAAAATGCTCATCATCACTGGCCATCAGAGAAATGCAAATCAAAACCACAATGACATACCATCTCACACCAGTTAGAATGGTGATCATTAAAAAGGCAGGAAAGAACAGGTGCTGGAGAGGATGTGGAGAAATAGGAACACTTTTACACTGTTGGTGGGATTGTAAACTAGTTCAACCATATGGAAAACAGTATGGCGATTCCTCAAGGATCTAGAACTAGAAATAGCATTTGACCCAGCAATCCCATTAGTGCGTCTATACCCGAAGGATTATAAATCATGCTACTATAAAGACACATGCACACGTATGTTTATTGCAGCACTATTCACAATAACTAAGACTTGGAACCAACCCAAATGTCCATCAATGACAGACTGGATTAAGAAAATGTGGCACATATACATCATAGAATACTATGCAGGCATAAAAAAGAATGAGCTCTTGTCCTTTGCTGGGACGTGGATGAAGCTGGAAACCATAATTCTGAGCAAACTATCACAAGGACAGAAAAACCAAACGTCGCAGGATCTCACTCAGAAGTGGGAATTGAACAATGAGAACACTTGGACACAGGGTGGGGACACATACAAGGGCCTGTCATGGGTTCGCAGGGAGTGGGAGGGATGGCATTAGGAGAAATACGTAATGTAAATGACGCGTTAATGGGTGCAGCAAACCAACATGGCACATGTATACCTATGTAACAAACCTGCATGTTGTGCACCTGTACCCTAGAACTTAAAGTATAATAATAAAATAATGATAATAATAGGCCAGGCATGGTGGTTCACGCCTGTAATCCCAGCACTGTGGGAGGCTGAGGCTGGTGGATCATGAGATCAGGCGATCCAGACCATCCTGGCTAAAACGATGAAACCCCGTCTCTAATAAAAATACAAAAAATCAGCTGAGCGTGTTGGTACTCGCCTGTAATCCTAGCTACTCGAGTGGCTGAGGCAGAAGAATCACTTGAACTGGGGAGGTGGAGGTTGCAGTGAGCTGATATCGCACCATTCCATTCCAGCCTGGGTGACAGAGCGAGACTCCATCTCAAAATAATAATAATAATATTAATAATAAATAAAATAAATCAATCAATGTAATCCATCAAATTAACAGTCTAAGAAGTAGAATTGTCTGATTATCTCATCAGTGCAGAAAAAGCATTTAAGAAAATTATTTCATAAAAAGTCTTCAGCAAATTAGGAATAGAAGGGAACTTCTTCTATGTAGTGAAGGCACATACAAAAAATCTACGTCTAACATCATACTTAATGGTGACATATTAATTGCTTTTCTCTTCAGATTGGGAACAAGGTAAGGATATCCACTCCAACTTATCCTATTCAACATTGTGCTAGAAATCCTAACTAATGCAATAAGGAAAGAGAAAGAGTGAAAAGGCATGCAAAATGGAAAGGAAGAAATAAAACTGTCCCTATTTTTAGACATATTGACTGCCTAATTATTAATAGAAAATTGTAAGCAACCCATAAGACGGTCCTAAAATTAAGAAATGTATTTATCTAGGTTCCTGGATACAGATTCAGCACACAAAACTCAATCATATTTTATAGACATATATTATTAAACACAAATTTAAAAGTAAAATTTACAATACTCTCTCTCTCTCCCACAAATGAAGTCTTATAAATGAATGTAACAAAGAATGCACGGGGCCTAAATGGTAAAAATTACAAGAGGCTGATGAAAAAAATACCTAAATAAATGGAGATACATACTATGTTCATGAACTGGAAAACACAACCTCACAATCTGGTAGTGCTATCACTTCTCCCCAGATTGATCTATAGATATTTTATTATATTATTATTATTATTTTTTGGGACAGGGTCTCACTTTGTCTCTCAGGCTGGAGTGTAGTGGCACAATCATGGCTCACTGCAGCTTGAACCTCCCTGGGCTCAGGTGATCCTCCCATCTCAGTCTCCCGGGTAGCTGAGACTACAGGGGCATACCACTACACCTGGCTGATTTTTCTATTTTCTGTGAAGATAGGGTTTTGACATGTTGGGTAGGCTGGTCTCAAACTCCTGGGCTCAAGCGATTTGCCTGCCTCAGTCTCTCAAAGTGGTAGGATTACGGGTGTGAGCCACCATGCCCAGCCTGATCTAGGTTTAAAGCAATTAAAATGTTAGGATTTTAAAAAATAGATATAAACAAGCTGATTTTAAAATTTATGTGGAAAACTATAGGTACCAGAGTAGTCAAAGCACTTTTGAAAAACAAAAATTTGTTTGTGTCCTCTTTTATTTCACTGAGCAGTGGTTTGTAGTTCTCCTTGAAGAGGTCCTTTAAGTCCTTGTAGGTTAGTTCTAGTATTTTATTCTCTTTGAAGCAATTGTGAATGGAAGTTCATTCCTTGATTTGGCTCTGTGTTGTCTGTTATTGGTGTATAGAATGCTTGTGATTTTTGCATTGGTACATCCTGAGACTTTGCTGGGGATTGCTTATCAGCTTAAGGAGGTTTTGGGCTGAGAGAACAATGGGGTTTTCTAAATGGATACAATCGTATGTCTGCAAAAGTAAGAATGGAGAAAGGTACTGCAATCTACTCATCTGACAAGGGCTAATATCCAGAACCTACAAAGAACTCAAACAAATTTACAGAAACAAACAACCCCATCAAAAGTGGGCGAAAGGATATGTGGCCATTTCTCAAAGACATTCACGTTTGTAGCCAACAGACATATGAAAAATGCTCATCATCACGGCCATCAGAGAAGTAACAAATCAAAACCACAATGAGATACCATCTCACACCAGTTAGAATGGCAATCATTAAAAAAGTCAGGAAACAACAGGTGCTGGAGAGGATGTGGAGAAATAGGAACACTTTTACACTTATTTGGTGGGATTGTAAACTAGTTCAACCATTATGGAAAACAGTATGGAACCTCAGGATCTAGAAACTAGATGTACCATATGACCCAGCCATCCCATTACTGGGGATATACCCAAAAGGATTATAAATTATGCTCTAAAGACACATGCACCGTATGTTTATTGCAGCACTATTCATAATAGCAAGACTTGGAATCAGCAAATGTCATCAGTGACAGATTGGATTAAGAAAATGTTGGCTGCACCATGGAATACTATACGTATAAAAAGGATGAGTTTGCGTCATGGCAGGACATGGTGCAGCTGGAAACCATCATTCTTAGCAAACTATCACAAGAACAAAAACAAACACCACATGTTCTCACTCATAGGGGTGGGAACTGAACAATGAGATCGCACTTGGACTCAGGAAGGGAACATCACGGGGCCTATCATGGGAGGGAGGGGAGAGGGATTGCATTGGGAGTTGCACCTGATGTAAATATGTAGTTGATGGGTGCAGCAGACCAACGCAGCACAAGTATATACATATGTCTTAACAAACCTGCTGCGTTATGCACATGTCCCTACAAGCAAAGTATAATAGAATAAATAAATTTAAAAAAAAAAAAAAAAAAACAAAAATAAAAATCTGAACAGATCGCATTGTTCATTTTTGAGGCAGAGTCTCGTAGCTCAGGCTGGAGTGCAGTGGCGTGATCTCGGCTCACTGCAAGCCTCCGCCTCCCGGGTCCTGCTCCCGCCTCAGCCTCCCAAGTAGCTACAGAGACTACAAGCGCCATGTTCTTACGCCCGGCTAGTTTTTTGTATTTGCACTTTAGTAGAAGCGGGGGTTTCACCATGGACAGTCTCGATCTCCTGACCTCGTGATCCACCCGCCTCGGCCTCCCAAAGTGCTGGGATTACAGGCTTGAGCCACCGCGCCCGCCCACATTGTTCATTTTTAAGACTTACTGTAAATCAGGAGTAATTAAAGCAACATGACATATAGATCAGTGATGTATACATCAATGGAACAGAAGAGACTCTGGGAATAGGCCCAACCTAACACAGCCAAAGACTATTTGAGAAAGAAACATAGGCAAATCAAGTATTTTCAACAAATAATGTTGAAACAATTTGACATCCATATGTAATAAAACCTTGACTTCAAACTCACATTTTTAATGTAAAATAACTCAAAATGAATCATAGATCTAAATGTTAAATATAAAACTGTAAAACTTTTAAAAGAAACCGTAGAAGGAAATCTTCATGGGCCAGGTGCAGTAGCTCACGCCTGTAATCCCAGCACTTTGGGAGGCTGAGGAGGACAGATTACTTGAGGCCAGGAGTTCGAGACCAGCCTGGCCAACATAGCAAAACCCTGTTTCTACTAAAAATACACACACACACACACACACACACACACAATTAGCCGGGTGTGTTGGTGTGTGCCTATAGTCCCAGCTACTCAGGAGAACCCGGGAGGTGGAGTTTGTGGTGAGCCGAGATTGCTCACTGCATTCCAGCCTGGGCAACAGAGCAAGACTGTCTAAAAAAAAAAAAAGAAAAAGAAATCTTCATGTATTGTGGTTAGGTAAAGAATACTTAGCCATGATATTAAAAGTATGTTCTTTAAAAGAAAAAAAGATAAATTTAACTATGAAAATTAACTTTTCCTCTGCTAAAGACACTATTGTAAGAGAATGAAAGGACAAGCTCCAGATTGGGAGATTTCTGCAAATCACGCATAAGACAAATGACTTGCATCCAAAATATAAGAAGGTCTCTTAAAACTGATCTGTAAGAAGTCAAACAACCTGATTTAAAAGTGGGCAAATTATCCGAACAAACTTTTCACCAAATAGGACATATGGCAGGCTAATGAACATATGAAAAATGTTCAGTGTCATTAGGAAAATACAAAATAAAACTGCAATGTGATACCATTACACACATATAATGAGTATTATTATTATTTTTTAATTGAAAAGCCCAAACTTGACACCACCAGGGGCTGGCAAGGATGTAGAGTTACTAAAACTCTTACACACTGTTGGTGAGAGTGGCAAATGATGCAGCCATTCTGGCAAATAGTTTGACAGTGTTCTATAATACTACACTCATATGACCCAGCAATTCCACTGCTAGGAGTTTACCCTGGAGAAATGGATAAACACCTATGCACCACTCACATAAACACCTATGCACCACTGTTTATAGCAATCGCATTTATAGTCACCAAAGCAGAAAACATTTCTTCAATGGATGAGTGAATAAAAAAATCATAGTATATAACATTCTTAAAAGATAAAATTATAGCGACAAGAGAAAAAACTCAGTGTTTACCAAGGGTTGAGAGTGAGGAGACAGTGCGATTGAAAGAGGTGGCACAAGGGAGTTTGGGAGTTGATGAGATGTTCTGTGTCCTGATGGTGGTAGTAGTTATACAAATTTAAGCATGTAGCAAAATTCATACAAATGTACATAATATAGTCATTTTTGCTGTATATTAATTTAAAAAATAAAAGCAAAAGAACATGTAACAGAAATGGTTTTGCTTATTATTTCTGTTCTTTTCGATAGTGTTTCTTTAATTCATATAACATGGAGTTGATACATATTTTAATAAAAATCAGTGTAGTATCAATTCTATTCTTGAAAAATTTGGAAAGTAGCTATCTCTTGATCTAGTATTTATTTCTAATTCACTATAGATAAATGCTACACATGCTTTAGAACTATGTTAATAACATAATATGAACAACAGTACAATCCAGAGATACTGCAGTGCAGGTAATAGTTCCACTTACTTGGTGCATCTTAAACAACTTATTTTACTACTTTCCATATCTGTTTTGCCACTTTTAAATGCAGGTGGTTAAAATATATGATCTTTGTCACTTTTCTATTTAAGAATAAACCCCCAAATCTATTCTAACAGCTAAAATCTGGTTTCAAGTGGAAATAATACTTGTTATTGCTTTTCCAATATGAAATTTATAAAGGTTTTTCATATCTTAAAACTTATAAAGCTTCTGAATTCTCTGAACATGCATTAATTTTATGAAGAATGAAGTGATGATGTCTCTAGAGTACATGTGATGTATCTTATGTTACCTGCATTATTTGGTAACCAGGACAGTGCTCCACATGCAACAGCATTAATGAATTATGTTTGTTGATGATAGTGATAGGCAAAGTCCTTAAAAAAACAATCAACAGCGAAGTATATAGAGATTGCATACAGGAGGATACCCACAAGCAAATGTAACTTGTGTGACTCACAAATAGTTCAAACATTAAAGTATGCATACATACCTAAATACATATATATATGTATCTCTCTCCGTGTGTGTGTGTGTGTGTGTGTGTGTGTATATATATATATATATATATATATATATATATATATATATATATATATATAGAGAGAGAGAGAGAGAGAGAGAGAGAGAGAGAGAGAGAGAGAGTAAAAGTCAGAGCTTCTACTCTTGAATTCACTGCAATCCCTATCCCATTGTTTTAAGCCAGGTTCAGAGTCAATCATTTATCATTCCTGCCTGGCTTCTGTATAGACATTTAAATTTACAAACCCTTAGGAATTCCACTACATTGTAGATACATTCCACAATTCTTAGAAAAATGAGAAAGTTTTCCACTTTTGAACTGATGGCAGGTTCTTATTCTGGACCATAGAATAATTTACTTTTTGTTTTTCTGTCAACAAGTTTATTTCTTGTTGCACCCCAATTAGGTGTTTCAGAAAAGGACAAGTATTTTGAAACATATTAATATGTATATTATAGGTATGTATTAAACATATGTTAAGTATACTGGAGAGACATATAATTCCATTTTCCTGAATTTTTTTTTTTTTAAACAATGAAGTTTTGGAATATACAACAGTTCCCTTTCAGTTTGACTGGCAGAAGGCTTTGAGAAAAATTTGCGTCCCACCTGCCGTAGGTGGCCTCCATATTGTTTATTTTTGTTTTAGTCACATTTCAAGTTCTTGGTCCTTTCCTGATCTTTTTCTTTCTGACTTTATTCTCCAATTACTGCATTTTATATCTCTCTCTCTTATTTCTGTAAATCGTGTAATGATACTATATTTGTAAAAACAATTATATTTATAAAAGGCTGGAAGAACAGTTGCCAAATGCTAAGAACAATTAACTTTGTGTATTTCAGGAGATAGGATTACAGATGATGCAGGTTTTCATTTTTTGAATTCATTTTTTGATCTCTTATATGTAGGACAAGTAAAATCTATATTAAGTCTTTGGACTGAGGACAAAAATAGATAGATGAATGAATAATTTTGTTTATCTGTGTTTTTCAGCTTCTGTGTATTAAATGTGCACGGACTATGCAGGATTACTTAGCAGACCTGTTTTCTTTATTTTTATGCCAAGATTATGAGATGAATATTGTGAGATGTGGACTGACTACTGTGACTAACCTTCCCTCCGCATCTATGATTATCAACTGGCAAGCGCTTTGGTTAGCTGTCATTGATCATTCCATTTTCCTAACTTTTCTCAGAGTCATAACACTAGCAGGACTCATTTCCAGCCCCCTCCTTGGTCCCGCCCAAGTGAAATTTGGCAGGGAAAGTGTCTATTCTCTACTATGGAGCACTCCTAGTTCCCTATCATTGCTGCTCTTTCATTTAATCTCTTGCTCTACACTCAAGTTTCGTTGTTGCCAAGTTTCCACCTGCCAAATTACTTTTCTCTTTTATGCACCTGTTCTCACCCAAGAGCATATTCTCTCAATTCATTTCAATTCTTCAACTTGAAAAAAGTTAAATTTATTTGTTGATTTAAAAATATTTTTTCAATAAATATTTTATAAACAATTGGTTTACTGGGGAAGATAAACTAGATTATTTTTTCCTTTGAGACAGGGTCTCATTCTGTTGCTTGGGCTGGAGTGCAGTGGTGGTATCATAGATCACTTTAACCCGAAACACCTGGGTTCAAGAGATACTCACACCTCAGCCTCGTGGCAGCTCTTGTAGCTAAAACTACAGGCATGCACCACCATGCCAGGCTAATTTTTGACTTTTTTCTTTTTTTTTCTGTAGAGACAAGGTCTCACTATGTTGTCGAGGCTGGGAGAGTCTTTCCTATAGCCTATAAAAAGTAAATTCCAAATAAATTCTAGGTAAAAAATGAAAACATACTATGAGATGAAGAACATGTACCTGATTAATTGACTTCTGGTTGAAGATGGAGTTTTTAAACATAAAGTAATTGATGAAACTGTCAAGGAAAAAAATAATAGTTTTGACAACATGAAAATTGGAGGCCGGCATATATTAAAAAGAAAAAAACACAAATATATAAATGCCACTCTGAATTGTACATTGAGGATAGAAGCCAATGATCATGGCTGTGAGAAAATGTTAAACGATTTAGTTCCTGACTGCAAAGACTTTCTCAAGGACCTTAATATTTTGAATCCCTTCAATAGGCAAACCAAATTATTGATGAGGCATTTAAAAGATGAACTGTTTACATTTTTTTTGTTCTATAAGACTTTGTTGTAGTCATACATTTTAATTAGGTGTCAGAAATATCTATACAGTTTCTTTTGAAGTTATTTTCCTCCTCAGTTGTCTTCATAATAAGGCGGTAGTAGTGGATCTCTCATGAGGCAGTTACATTTTATGAAGCTAAGTGATAACATAGACAAAGGAGGAATTTTATTATAATTAATAATTGTAGATTACATAGATATATGGGAGATCATCTATTTTAGTTCATCTCCTTAAGCTTTTCAGAAGTGCCATCATATTTAAAGTATGTAGCGTATTTGTGAGAAGAGCAGTGTTGTTCCCATTTTAGATAAAAAAAACTGAGGTCAACGAACTTTCGTGATTAGCTCATAACAAAAACATTTCGAAAATGAAAACTAAGCAAGAAACTCTGGTTCTAAATTATATACCTACTCCTAGATATCAGATGCTCCTAGATTTTGATGAGGGGCAGTCCACTGTGTTGTGCCTATTTTTCATCTTCAGGCCATGGCATTTGCTGTATATCTATTGTTCTATACTAGTCCAGTCACTGTTTGTAGAACTTAGTAATGAAAGAATATATTTCCTCATATTCCTGCAATGGCAATATAAAATACTGAATAATAATGAATAATAGCATATTATTATTTAACATTTGACATGTACTATTTAATCCTCACTACCCTCTGAGGAAAGACTGTATTATTCCCATCTTACAGATAAGAAAACTGAGGTACTGACAACTTGCCCATGGCTATACAGAGTCATTTTTTTTATAACTGTTCAGATCTTCTGCTCAGTTCCCTATATTTATGTGAGGTTAAATGTTTAAGGTTAGAAAAAGTAAAGATAATAATTCCACCATTTATCTTTTACTCTGATGGTGTGCTAAATGTCAGTTTATATCCCGGTGACTATAGCTGCCAGAAATACCTCCAGACCATCTTATTTTAATCCAGAAAATATTTTCAAAATTGTTCCACAGTTTACATATACAGTGAGAAATGCTTTGCACCTTGGGAATGTGGGATAAAACAAAACTAGGTGTTGCTTCTTTTATTTGAACCAAAAATATAGTGATGTACATTCTATTCCCAGATTGTTGAAACAGTTTTCTCTTAAAACCTTCATCTCTGTTTTATTTATGAAAATGTATGCATATAAAAATGTTAGCCTTGAAATATACTTGTGGTCACATTTACATCACTGAACTAGATTATTTAGTGGTGTATTTTAGATGTTCATGACAACGTGAACGCTTTTTGTCTACCAGCGATATGGAATAATTAATCGGAACCCTCACTAGAGGAGGACCCATTGCATTCAGTGTTGGTTTGTAAAACAGGCCTGGGTGAGAGGCCTCTCAGCAGGCCTTGTTATGTTACCTGTAATTTTTCACATGTGTATAGTTCATCACTAGTGACATTCTGGTTTTCAGATCAGTCATCTCTTAGGACTTAAAATTGATATATCAGTCTCAGCATAAAATGCTATCATTCCCGTAGACCAACTGTTTACCGGAGTATAACTCCTCCTGTGTCTCATTTCATCACACTGTTCCACACAGTGATGTTTCAATGTGAAATGAAGTTTCTTCATGCTGTGCTTCTGAGTAGAAAAAAGACAGAAGTACATGTATGATAAATGGTGAACATTCCATGATAACCCTTGCAAAACAATACAATGTGGAAGCATTATACTTGCTTTAATAATTTAATACATAAATGTGGTTTTTAAACTTTTATAACAAATACTATTTATGCAGCGGTGAGGGGAAGATCAATTATATTTACTGCGAATCACTTTATCTTCCAACTTATTCAGAAATTAGCAAAATACCACTGCTGTCAAATTGTCATGGTGAAATATCTGTGGAGACTACACTATTACACTATCAGTAAAATATAAAATTACCATCATGGTTTTCAATGGTACATGTATTTATTTACAGTTTTGAAAGAGAGATAATTTATTTAAAATTATATCAAATCCAATTCTCTCCCACTATGTGGAGCTTGGTACCAAATTCTGGCTTTTAGTGGCAACAATAGAATTTAAGAAAAACATCTTGTTTGAGTCTCTTATTGTCTGAAAGATACTGTCGTGTTTGCATTCTTTCTTTGGCCTTAGAGTGCATTTTCTTTGTGCCTCTGAGTGTAGTCTGGCTGTGACATCAGTGTCCCACTGATTACTGGGGTTGATTCAACTGATTTGGCTGACTGGGCTGGGGTGTATATACTTCTTTCACAACCCTAAAAGCTGTGCATTGGCGGAGGATGATGATATCCCTGGGGAGGCTAGACCACTTAATTTTTCTCAAAATGGAAATGATGTTTTCCCTTTTAGCATATCTTGATTCGACTTGTGACTAAAGATCTGATACACTGCTTTAAAGTGAAAGGCAATATCATTTAGCCAAAACTGGGTTCAATTTATGTTTTCAATTTGATGTAGCATTGCAAATACTCAGTGTTTCCTCTGAAAAAACATTTTAGCTTGCACTTATAATTCTAGTTTTTCTGTTTTCAAAAATGTTTAATGTATACTTTCTAGACTACTGTCATGGAAACTGCAATATGCTATAAAATAATATTCAAATACAAAACTTCAGTTAATAAGAGTGTAGTCAATTGTTGAACAATGAATAAATCAGTGATTCCAAAGAAATGCAAAAAATAATAATTTTATGGTAAGATATATTTTTATGAAAATTGTTTAACAGGCAATTATTTCTATCCTTTGGAAGAATTATGAAAATCAGCAATAATTAACTGTTTTGATTATGTTTCTCCAGTGTGTGTGTGTGCACACATAAACACATACGCACACACACAAAATAAAATAAGTTGTTTGAAAATTATTTGTAGAACCGGCCTTTACATGTTGGGTATTAAAATTATATTGAATTCAGTGCTCTTAGCAAATGGGATAGTCTGACAAAAATTTTTAAATATGGCACATTGAAAGGGAGCTATCCACCGGAAAACTAGTGTACGAAGGGCTTATATGCTTTGTGTTAATTTAAAAATGTATAGCCCAAATAAAGCAAAATTGACATCATAAAGGTTTTCTGTCCAATTTTTAAGATAAAGCTACTTAAATCTAAGCTTAGTTTGGAAATAGCATACTCATATGTATATTAAATATTTATTATATATTTAATATATTATATAATTATATAATATATATTTAATATATTAAATATGTATATTTAACATATTATATATTGAATTATATATTAAATTATATATTATATTATATGTTATAATATAATATATATTAAATATATATAACAGTATACTTTTCCAAACTAAGCTTATTATTTTATATTAATAATAATATATTATTATATATAATATATTATTTGATATAATAAATATAAATATATATATATATTTTTAGGAGTATGGCATTCCCAACCTAAACTTGGATTTAAGTAGTTTTAAAAGTTGGACAGAAAACTTTTATAATGTCAATTATATATATATAATTATATATAATATATATGTGTTTGTATATATAATATATCTTTATTATATATATATTATATATCACCTGGCTAACATCCATTATTTCAGGAAATTTTTAATAGCAGCTAAATTTTTTAAAGCTCAATTCAAATCAACCTTTTTTAATTATTAAAAATAAACTTTATTTTTTAGAGCAGTGTTAGGTTCACAGCAAAACTGAGTGGAAAGTGTGTGTAGTTCCCATAAGCTCCCTGCCCCATATACTCAGTATCTCCTACTCTCGACATCCCACACCAGAGTGGTGGTACATTTGTTACAATCAATGAACCTAGTAGCAATAATTTGAATTTTGGAATGCAGAAGCAGATGTTATTCAGTTGCTCTTGTGAGAAACTGTTAGGGCATCAGAGGGTTTGAAAAACAATTCTGAGGAATTTTAAGATATTAAATTGTCAAATCCAACTAAGATTACTAACATACTTATTTTTAGACATTCAAACTACTGATTCCTAGTATTGGTCAACATGTGATTTGTAATGCGATGGGGGAAAATAAGTAAAGCTCAACTATTGTCGTCAACTCACATGAAGAGAAATGCAGGAGATATGTACATGACTGGTTTGTAAACACTTGGTACCATGAGAGAGGTACAATTAAAATACTTTGGGAAGGTAGCATTGGAAGGAGGCAAGAAGGTTTCAGTCGAGGTCTCAGACTGGGTGAAGCATTCGAGTTAGGTCTTGAAATATAGATTAAGGTGTCGATAGAATTGCCAAATGAAATGTAAGATGCTTAGTTAAATTTGAATTTCAGAGATACAGTGAATAATTTTGATATAGGTATGTCCTAAATATTACATGGGACATGTTTATACTAAAAAATTATCCATTGCTTCGAACTTAACTGGAAATGCTGTATTATATTTTCTAAAAATGGTAATTTTAGGCATGGGATACTTACTACTTAAACAATGTTTAAAGGTACAAAGAGGAAAAAAGAGTACATATGTACATCTCAGGGTACATATGGAAAGGAATAAATATTTGGTTAATTACATTGAATATAGGAAATGATTTGGATTGAATGAAATTAGGTGTGTTAATAATTGTACCGGAATAATAAGGCTAAACTGCAACTGCCCTGGGCAAACCAGAAGTAATAATGCTGAAACCTCAAAGGGTAGTGGGACCGTAGTCTCAGAGTACCATAAGGGAAGAGGTATTTGGATTCCATTTAGGGTAACCAGTGACTGTGCAACAGCTGTCTGTGACAACTACAGAACATAATAATTTATGAAATATCATAGTGATCTAATCTTTGAGCCTTTTGTGCAAATGAATGGGCTTTAGAACATGTTTTTCAGATTGTGAAAACCCAGAACATATGCTAGGCGAACTTCTTAAACGCATCTCAGAGTGCTTGTGAGCAATAACTGTATTGTTACTGAGGTTAGGGACTTTATTCCTAAGACTATGGAGGCACAGATCTGGCCCATTTGAAACAGGATATGTTAAAGGTCACAGGAGTTTTTTCTTTTGGTCATATGCTTGTTTATTAAAATTGATGGGGATATGAATGAACAATATCCTTCATTGCATTTAAAAAAATTGAGTTAGAGATGAAACATAGTGAGGCCTCTGCCCACTGAGAAGGAGATGAATTTAAAGTTTCCTCTATGATATAAAATAAGCACATGTTAATGTTTGAATTAATATATATATATATATATATATATTTTTTTTTTGAGAAGGAGTCTCGCTCTGTCGCCCAGGCTGGAGTGCAGTGGCCGGATCTCAGCTCACTGCAAGCTCTGCCTCCCAGGTTTACCCCATTCTCCTGCCTCAGCCTCCCAAGTAGCTGGGACTACAGGCACCCGCCACCTCGCCCGGCTAGTTTTTTGTATTTTTTAGTAGAGACGGGGTTTCACCGTGTTAGCCAGGATGGTCTCGATCTCCTGACCTCGTGATCCGCCCGTCTCGGCCTCCCAAAGTGCTGGGATTACAGGCTTGAGCCACTGCGCCCGGCCTGAATTAATATATATTAATATGTTAAAAATATGATATCTGAATCAGCAATTAAAAGGCTTAATCAATTATTTTCACTACGAGAAGTTTGAAACATACACAAAAATAGACTGAATAGTACAATGAACTCCCATATGCTCATAATCCAGTTTAGCAATGATCATGATTTGCCACATTTGCATTATATAGTTTTTCTTTCCTTTTCTTTCCTCTGTTGAAATACTTAAAAGCAAATCATGTGATTGACACTTTTTAAAATCAGCTAATTAGATACACAACAACAAATTGACAGGGGATTAGAAATGGCACTATAATACACACATGATCACTTGGATTTTGTTTGCATAGATACAGGTTGAGACTCAAAAAGCTGTTTTTATATGTTGAAATAATCATATGTTACCTGAGTTAAATCTACAATGTTCATGAGGAATGCTGAATTACTAGTCTTTTGCATTTGAATGCTATTTAATTGTACCCTCAAAATCTTACCTTTTATAAAGCTGCATTTACAAGAAGCTCTCAAAACTTTAGACAGGTCTATTTTGCCCTGTTTTAGAGGATAAAAAATTATAGTGATTTGGCTACACTTATACAATAATATAATATTATAGTCTGAAACAGAAAAATGGCTTTGATTCTACTAACTTATCATTTGCCCTTCTAAAATGGTCTTAGTTTTTCAGAAATGTTTGTCCAGGTTATCAAATAAAAGTTAAATTCTGTATTTCATCCAGAAGCAGAAGTAAACTTTAGCAAAATGTATTTCATGGGTCAGCAAAATACAGATAAAAGAGCAATATATATGAATATAGGTATTATTGTTAGAACCATGAGAAATGGACCTATTCATATTTCATTAGGCCATTCCAGCCTGCTACAAAATATGGGGCCACTTCTACAAAAATCACCTATAATTTGAAGTCTCCTGTGTTTACTTATTAATGTAAGATTCTAGTCCCTGCAAAGTATATCCCAATTATGTCCAGAAGTCTGCATAGCATGAATCCAAATTTTTCATGATCAAATATGGTGCACTAAATCAAAACCACAAATCTCACACCAGTCAGAATGGTTATTATTAAAAAGACAAAAAAAAGGCCGGGCGCGGTGGCTCAAGCCTGTAATCCCAGCACTTTGGGAGGCCGAGATGGGCGGATCACGAGGTCAGGAGATCGAGACCATCCTGGCTAACACAGTGAAACCTCGTCTCTACTAAAAATACAAAAACTTAGCCGGGCGAGGTCGCAGGCGCCTGTAGTCCCAGCTACTCGGGAGGCTGAGGCAGGAGAATGGCGTGAACCCGGGAGGCGGAGCTTGCAGTGAGCTGAGATCCGGCCACTGCACTCCAGCCTGGGTGACAGAGCGAGACTCCGTCTCAAAAAAAAAAAAAAAAAAAAAAGACAAAAAATAATAGATGCTGGTGAGGTTGTGGAGAAAAATAAACACTTATATCCTGTTGGTGGGAGTGTAAATTAGTTCAACCATGGAGGAAGACAGTATGGTGATTCCTCAAAGACCTAAAGACAGAAATACCATTCAACCCAGCAATCCCATTACTGGGTGTACACCCAAAGGAATATAAATTGTTCTATTATAAATACTCATGGATGTACATGTTCATTCACAATAGCAAAGACATGGAATCGCCCCAAATGCCTATAAACAATAGACTGGATAAAGAAAATGCAGTACATATACACCATGGAATACTATGTAGCCATATAAAAGAATGAGATTATGTCCTTTGCAGGGACATGGATGAAGCCTGAGGCCATTATCCTTAACAAACTAAGGGAGGAACAGAAAACCAAACACTGCATGTTCTCACTTATAAGTGGGAGTTAAATAATGAGAACACATGGACACCTAGAGGGGAACAACACACGCTGGGGCCTATCAGAGGGTGGAGGGTGGGAGAAGGGAGAGGATCAGGAAAAATAACTATTGGGTACTAGGCTTAATACCTGAGTGATGAAATAATCTTTACAACAAAGCCCCATGACACACATTTATGTATGTAACAAAACTGCACACCTAACCCTGAACTTAAATGAAAAGTTAAAAAAAATCTAATGCACTATCAAAAGGCATCTGCCTGGCATCCCTGCTATTTCTGCTGCTCCTCCTCTGGTGTCATTTTTCAGGATAGGCCACCTGTCTATAGTGGGTGTGCCCACCTTTTCCACTAGAAATTTTTGTGTCTACCAGGGATTTATATTCCTACTGGATCCCTCCTTCTGCTGGATGACTCAAAACCTGCCACCACTGCTGTGGACTACCAGTGCTTCCAGAACCCCCTGCCCAGACCCACTCCCAAATTTCTTTTTTTTTAAAATTTTTAAATTTTAAGTTTTTACATTCATTTATTTTTATTTTGTATATAAAAATGTATATGTATATCAAAACATCATGTCATGCATGATGTTTAACTACAAGCATAGTTAATAGTTAAATGATTACTTCAGTTAAGCAATTTAACATATCCATCATCTCACATAGTTACTTTGTGTGTGTGTGTTGTAAAAGTACCTAAAATCTACTGTCAGCAAATTTTCAGTATACAATACAATATTAACTATAATCCTTATACTGTTCGTTAGATCTCCAGACATATTACTTATAGATAATTACACATTTGTACCCTTTGACCTACATCTCCCCGCTTTGTAAACCGCCTTCTTGCCCCATACCTGACAACCATCGTTCTACTCTCTCTTTCTATGTATTGGACTTTTCTCAGATTCCACATATAAGTGAGATCGTGCAGTATATTTTTAATATCTGGATTATTTCACTTAGTATAATGTCATTCAAGGTCATACATGTTGCCACAAATGGCAGTATCCTTTTCTTTTTAAGGTTGAATATAATCATATATATATTAATCCATATGCCACAATTTCTTTATCCATTCAGCCATTAATGGACACTTTTGTTGTTTCCATATCTTGGCTGTTGTGAACAATTGAATAATGTTGCAATAAACATAGGAGTTAATCATTTCCTTTGGGTGTACACCCAGCAGATGGATTGCTGGATTTTATAGTAGTTCTATTTTCAGTTTTTGGTGGAACCTTCATACTGCTTTCCACAATGGCTGTACTGTGCAATTTTTAATTAATACTTTTGGTGTAAGTCTGAAACTAGGCTATACACTTCCTCAACCATTACCTTATCTCATAAACATTTGAAATAAAATTTGCTTTTCACCCTAATTACAAATTTTGTATCTCCTACAAAGTGTAGCTGACTTTGAAAGAACTAAAATAAAAAAATTAAATGTCCCAAATTCACATGACCACTGTTAGCATTTTGGTGATATTCTTCATGAAGATTCTTTCTTTCTTTTTTTTTTTTTTTTAAGTCTGTGTATGTTTACCACACGTTTTACACTAATAATATGTTCTTTACTTTCCTCTCTGTTAATAAATTTCCTTGTACAATTTTTTAAAGAGCTGGAATAATATCCCATTATATGGATATCAAATTATTTATTTGATTCTTTTTTTCACAAGGAGTTTCTTCTTATTTTAGTTTTCTATTATTAAAAATACTAAACTTCCAATAAATATTTCTGTATATACATCTTTGCCCAAATTTCTATTTTATCATTCAGTGTACATTTTTAGAAGTGTTGCAAATTAAAGAATGTGAAAATAACTTTTTTTTTTTTTTGAGACAGAGTCTCTAATTTTTTGTATTTTTAGTAGAGACGGGGTTTCGCCGTGTTATCCAGGAAGGTCTCTATCTCCTGACCTCGTGATCCGCCTGCCTTGGCCTCCCAAAGTGCTGGGATTACAGGCATGAGCCACTGCGCCCAGCCTGAAAAATGACGTTTTATAATACTTAGTGTCAAATTGTCCTTCAGGAAGGTTGTGGCAATTTTCACATACAGTGTTTTATAAGGATATTATAATTTCTTCATATTTCCTAATACGATAGTCAAAAAGAATGTCTCATATTTAGCTTAAATATGTTTTAAAGTAATGAATGACATTAAGCATATTAAGATATTTTCAGATATTTGACTATTTTATGAATAATGTATGGTCTTGTTCACTTTTCTATTAATCTTCTTATTGGTTAAAAGAATGTTTAAGACCTCCTTCTATATTAAAGATACTTTCATCTCATCATCTATATTGCACATAGGTTTTCATTTAAGTTTGAAATAGTTTACCATGCATAAAGTCTATAGAGTCAGATTGAGCATTCTACTTTCTCATTCTTTGGTGTCCAACTCGACTCTCAAGATTCTGCAAATATTCACTTGATTTCATCTCTTCACCTGTTTTCATGTTTTGCATAAAATTAAATATTTTAACAATGAAGAATATTTTAGTAAAACAACATAAGGTAATAATTTCCTGGGGTTGCACTCTGGCAGAGAGCAAGCAGAACAGTGTTATATATACCAACATTGTCTTACACAGATTTTTTTAAGAACTAGATCTTGCAGTTTCTGCTTAGAATCCTCACTTTCCTTTGGACCCAGGAAAAAGTGAAAGGGGGCTGGGTCAAAATCACTTTAATTTAGTGATGCTATCTTAGGATCACTTCTTCACTTCAGCTCCAATTTTGTTTTTGGGCCTACATTTCCTCTAGAATGATCCTTATCCCGGGCCCCGGGATGTTTCTTCCAAGAGTTCCATGCAAAAGAATCCTACCATATTACTTCCATGACCATCTATTAAGTTGGGCACACCTCAACATGTCTGAATTAATTCTAGGTTGGCCTGACTTTGGAGTTCTGCTACATTTGAAAGCATGCTAGTGAAACTAAAAATTTGGCAATAATCTTCATGTAGAACTGAAGAGATTTTGAATTAGGGCAGGAACTATTTGCTGAGAGAAAAAATATAAGATGAAAAATTTGAGAAAAATGTGTATACGCATTAGACATCAGATATAATCTTTGTGTGTGTGTTTGTGCCAGGAGGTGGCAAACACAAGTGCAGAAAGGGGTGAGGGAGAGAATGTAAATGAATGAAGTGAGATGGGAGAATTAGAGAGTGGTGGAGGCTGTGTTGTGTTCTAAAACATAGCCCAGTCTGAAAGGATTTTAGCCAATTGTTTTCAAGCAGAAAGGTTAATGTAATATTGGGAGGCATTGCATTATTTCACAAGAATGGGGCATTCAGATTCACCATAAAATTATAATTTTTAAATGTTGAAAGCAAACTCAAAGGATTTAAAAATATTCTGAGGGTCAAACAGGTTATAATCATAAGCTGGATCTGACCTGTAGGCTGTCAATTGTTGGATTTGCTCTAATCACATATTCTATTGGGTAGGCAAAAATGATACAACACTATTTGCAAGAAGACAACACACACAAAAAAGTCATTACTTATGAATAGCAAGATCAAACACATAAAAATAGATTTACCATAATGAAAAAAATGAAATCCCCAAATTAATATGAAATTGCATTACCAAGAGATTTGACCCACCATTACTTTGTGGGATCAAGGTTTGAAATTTTCTTCTGATTTATAAAATGAAAGGAATGATGAATTAGTGAAAGGAATGAGGAAGGCCAGTTTGAGTGCTGAGGAAGATCAGCACATTTATTGTGGTCATGGGACCCTGGGGTCTTCTCTGATGCCAGGATTCTGAAAGAGAATTTTCCTAATAAGTAAAAGACTTTTAAACAGACTCTCCTGCATGTGATCAGCTCCACAGGGTGTCTCTTGAAACAGGATGTGAACAACTGGAATTGAAATGGAGAGACCTTGGAAGGGTAATGAAAAAGAGACCTGAGTGCCTATAAATCTAATATTCAGAATACCAGAGGGGGCTACCTCAATCACCAAAGATGATTCTTTTCAAGCAATTTATTGTACTGACTCTTTTAGAAACATAAATGAACTAAGAGAAGACAAAAAAGATAAACACGGAACTTAGAAACTCTGTAGTGATTTTTTTTTTTTTTTTTTTTAATGAGTGATCATCACACAGATGTGTGTAATAACCTCTCTTCAGGAGCAGCTTTACACTTCCTTTCCATCTGTTTCTGTACTAGTAACCTGTTCACTCCAGGAACTTTGTCCCTTTGGAATTTGGTCTATTTAGGGGTTGAAAAATAATATAGACAGTTCCCATTTCCAGCTCCTCCCCTTTCCAAAAGGCATTACTTTTAAAAATTCTACTTTCTATATCTCCACTTCTAGGGAAGAATCCTACTAGACTACTAATCTGAATTTATGTTACGCTTCTTCCTGGCTTGCTTTTAAGGTGATTAGTGGTGGTTGCACAAAAGGGTTCTAAAAGTTGTATTTCAAAATTTACATTGTTGTATGCCCAAAGAATACATCATCCTCCTAGCAATCTTTAAGGTTTTCATTATTTTCTCAGTGTTATGCTATTTAAAAAAAATAAATATAAAGGAGATAATTGGCAGTAGAGAAACAACAAAAAAAGACACTAATACTAAATTACTGCTTCAGCTTCATTTTATTGAATACTTGTTAGGTGCTAGAAATTGTGATAAGCATTAAATATACATTGTTTCATTGAAATTCTTGTAAGTAACCTGGAGATTAGATATTTGTTCCATCTTATATATAAGTATGTAATTAAAAGTATACAACTTAAGAAATCTGACAGTTTGTGTGTAGAAAGCCCCCTGTATCCTCGAAACTTTTAAATTTCAAAATCTATATGTTTATTCACTAAAAAATTATCCTGAATTTTCACAGAATCTCAACAGCATGAAATCTGTAATGGATTATTGTATTATATCCCTATTTTAAGGGCTTCTTCTTTATATGAAAGTAAAGACTCTATGGATATATGATGGAAAAGATATTGCCCTGTAGATCTTAGAAAATTCTTTTGTTGAGATTGTAGTCATCAGAACATAATTATATCAAGTATATGCTATATGGGTTTTTAAAAGAAACTTCAAATATTTCCCTGCATGGTTATATTGATATAGGTATTGGTAAGGTACTTTTGTAAATGCGTATTTTATGCTTGAAACAAACAGTAAACTGAAAATTCCTAAAGGTTAAGGCAGAGAAATAGAAAGATAATGGAGAGAAAATAAATAGAAATACTGACAGAAGATCATGAACCCAGAGTATCACAGATGACGGAAAACACGCTCAATCCTTTTTCTGAGTACAAAAGAACTAACATTAGGGTGTGGCTTAAAAAATGAGAGGCAGTGTGGGAGTTAGGATGATAGGTGAGTGCAGTATGGGAAAGGGCACTGTCCTGTGGAGAATATGGAGAATGCATTGGAAGGGGTAAGTCATAAGGAGAAATCAGTCAGTAACCAGTTAAGATGAATAATCAAAGGGAGAAAGAAAAGGGGACACTTTCTGAATGATTAATGTATTGACAGTGGGAATGGAAAGAAAAAGCCATCCTCAAAACATGGTTATAAAGATTATAGGTAACACCAAAAGCAACAGAATATACATTCTTTTCATCACCACTTAGTCTAAAATTGGTCACATAATTTATAGTAAAACACTCCTTAGCAAATGAAAAAGAACTGAAGTCATAACAAACAAATCATAACAAGCAACCTCTCAGACTACAGCACAAGCGAATTAGAACTCAAAATTAAGAAACTCACTCAAAACGACACAACTACATGGAAATTGAACAACTTGCTCCTGAATGATTCTTTGGTAAATAATGAAATTAAGGCAGATAGCAAGAAGTTCTTTGAAATTAATGAGAGCTAAAAGACAACATGCCGGAATCTCTGGGACGCAGCTAAAATAGTGTTATGAGGAAAATGTATAGCACTAAATACTCACATCAAAAAGCTAGAAAGACCTCAAATCAACAACCTAACAACAAGAGCAAACAAGCTCCAAAGCTAGCAGAAGACAATGAATAATCAAGAAGAGGGTGGAACTGGAGGAGATGGAGACATGAAAAACCATTCAAAAAATCAGTGAATCCAGCAGCTGAATTTTTGGGAAAAAAAAAATAGATAAAGCCACAAGCTAGACTAATAAAGAAGAAAAGAGAGAAGAATCAAATAGACACAATAAAAATGATAAAGGGGATATCACCGCTGACACCACAGAAATACAAACAACCATCAGAGAATAATATAAGGACCTCTACACAAATAAACTAGAAAACCTAGAAGAAATGAATAAAACCAGAAAGAAATTGGAATAGATCAATAACACGTTCTAAAATTGAGACAGTAATAAATAGCCTACCAAACAAAAAAAGCCCAGGACCATACAGATTTACAGCTGAATTCTACCAGAGGTACAAAGAGGAGCTGGTACCATTCCTTCTGAAACTATTCCTAACAAGGGACTCCTTGCTAACTCATTTTATGAGGCCAGCATCATCCTGATACCAAAACCTAGCAGAAATACAATAAAAAAAAAACATCAGGCCAAGAGCTCTGATGAACACTGATGTACAAATCCTCAATAAAACACTGGCAAACTGAATCCAGCCACACATGAAAATGTTTATCCACCACAATCAAGCAGGCTTCATCCTCAGGATGCAAAGTTGGTTAAACATATGTGAATCAATAATTGTAATTTATTACATAAACAGAACTAAAGAAAAAAAACACATGATTATCTCAATAGATACAGAAAAGGCCTCTGATAAAATTAAACATCCCTTTATGTTAAAATCTCTCAGTAAACCATGTATTGAAGAAACATAACTAAAAATAATAAGAGCCATATGTGAAACGTACAGCCAATATCATACTGAATGGGCAGAAACTGGAAGCATTCCCTTTAAAAACCAGCACAAGACAAGGGTCCCCTCTCTCATCACTCCTATTCAATATAGTATTGGAAGTTCTGGCCAGGACAATTAGGCAAGAGAAAGAAATAAAGTGTATTTAAATAAGAAGAGAGGAAGTCAAATTATCTTTGTTTGCAGATGACATGATCCTATATCTAGAAAACTCCATTATCTCAGCCCAAAAGCTTCTTAAGCTGATAAGCAACTTCAGCAAATTCTATGGATACAAAATAAATGTGCAAAAATCAGTAGCATTTCTATACACCAACAACAGGCAAGTAGAGAGCCAGATCATGAATGAACTCCTATTCACAATTGCTACAAAGACAATAAAATATCTACAAATACAGCTAACAAGGGAAGTGAAGGACCTCTTCAAGGAGAAGTACAAACTAACACTCAAGGAAATCAGAGAGGACACAAACAAATGGAACAACATTCCATTCTCATAGATAGAAAGAATTGATATCATGAAAATGGTCATATTGCCCAAAGTAATTTATAGATTTAATGCTATTCTCATTAAACTACCTTTGACATTCTTCACAGAATTATAAAAGAACTAGTTTAAAATTCACACGGAACCAAAAAAGAACCTGGATAGCCAAGACAATCCTAAACAAAAAGAGCAAAGTTGGAGGCATCATGCTACCTGACTTCAAACTATACTACAACACTGCAGTAACTGAAACAGCATGGTACTGGTACAAAAACAGATACACAGACCAATGGAACAGAACAGAGAACTCAGAAATAAGACTGCACACCTACAACAATCTGATCTTTGACAAACCTAACAAAAACAAGTCATAGGGGAAGGATTCCCTTTTTAATAAATGGTGCTGGGAGAACTGGCTAGTCATATTCAGAAAATTTCCTTAAATCTTGTACAAAAATTAACTTGAGATGAATAAAGGACTTCAATGTAAAACCCAAAACTATAAAAACCCTGGAAGAAAAGCTAGGCAATACCATTCAGGACATAGGCACGGACAAAAATTTTATGACAAAAATGCCAAAAGCGATTGCAACAAAACAAAAAATTGACAAATGGGATCCAACTTAACTAATGAGCTTCTGAACAACAAAAGAAACTTTTATCAGAGTGAACAGACAACTACAAAATGGGGAAAAATTTTGCAATCTATCGCTCTGACAAAGGTCTAAAAACCAGACTCTATAAGGAACTTAAACAAATTTACAAGAAAAAAGAAATTCCATTAAAACGTTGGCAAAAGACATAAACAGACAATTCTCAAAAGAAGACATTCATATGGCCAGCAAACATATGGAAAAAAGCTCAACATCACTGATGATTAGAGAAATGCAAATCAAAACCACAGTGAGATACCATCTCATGCCAGTCAGAATGGCGATTATTAAAAAGTCAGGAAACAACAGATGCTGACAAACTTGCAGAGAAAAAGAAACACTTTTACAGTGTTAGTGGGAATAAGTAGATTAGTTCAACCATTGTGGATGACAGTGTGGTGATTCCTCAAAGATCTAGAAGCAGATATATCATCTGATCCAGCAATCCCATTATTGGGTATATACCCTAAGAAATATAAATGGTTCTATTATAAAGACACATGCACATATATGTTTATTGCAACACTATTCACAATAGCAAGGGCATGGAATCAACCCAAATGCTCATCAATGATAGTCTGGATAGAGAAAATGTGGTACGTATACATAATGGAATACTATGCAGCCATATAAAGAAATGAGATTATGTCCTTTGCAGGGACATGGATGGAGCTGGAAGCCATTATCCTCAGCAAACTAATGCAGAAATGAAAAACTAAACACTGCATGATCTCATTTATGAGTGGGATCTGAATGATGAGAACAGATGGACACAGCAGTGGAAGGAGGGAAAAACACACATGGAGGCCTATCAGGAGATGTGGGGGAGGGAGAGCATCAGGATGAATAGCTAATGTATGCTGGGCTTAATGCCTACGTGATGAGTTGATCTGTGCAGCAAGCCACCATGGCACAGGTCTATCTACGTAACAAATCTGCACATCCTGCACATGTACCCTGGAACTTAAAATACAAGTTGAAGGACAAGAAAGAAAGATTCTGAGTGACAAAGGTTGAATGTGAAGAAAAAGAAGCAAACAACATTTACAAGTTTCCTGTGTTTAAAGCACGTGTAATAGTTCAATGGTAAACTCACTGATGTGATAATACATTAAGAGGAAGCAGGTTTGCAAGGAAGTATTCAGTTTTCGTTGTGTTGTGTTTATAGTACTATGGTATATCCAGGAGGAAATAATCATAATTTAATTTAACATTAGAATAGAACCCTAAATTGGCTGAAGAAATCTATACACATCCAAGAAGACTTCTGAAATGTAATTATAATATTTGGTAAAATGTCATCATATAATAATTAGTATTACATATTATCTATTCTATAAAAGCCACTGTATTGCTTGAGGTTTCTATGAAATTCACTTAAAATTTTTAAAAATTATCGATTTCTGTATTTTGTTTATTTAATTAAAATATATTTTTTAGAGTCAAGGTTTTGCTATGTTACCCAGGTTGGAGTGCAGTAGTTCAATCCTAGTGCCCTGTAACATTGAACTACTGGGCTCAAGCAATATTTTCACCTCAGCCTCTCAAGTATCTAGGACCAAAGGCACATACCACTGTGCCTGGCTAATTTTTTAATTTTGGTGTTTTGTAGAAACAAAATCTCACTGTGTTGGTCAGGCTGGAGAAATTCACTTACAATTTAGAAAACATTTTAAGTGTTGTTGATAATACACAAACTTTTTACTATTAACTGTTTCACTGACTCGAATAGGTCAAATAATTAAAACAGACAATGGAATATCTCATATTTGATGCATACTTCTGTTTAAATGATTCACACAAAGATTTGGCTGGTCTAAATTAGGATGCCCAAATTTATATTTTCAGAGATGACTTTCATCAGACAAGGCTTTCATCATTCATGGACTTTAGTTCCTGAATTCTGGGCAGGTGTGGTGGCTCACACCTGTAATTCCAGCACTTTGGGAGGCCGAGGTGGGTGGATCATGAGATTAGGAGATTGAGACCATCCTGGCTAACACGGTGAAACCCCGTCTCTACTAAAAATAGAAAAAATTAGCCAGGCATGGTGGTGGGCGCTTGTAGTCCCAGCTACTCGGGAGGCTGAGGCAGGAGAATGGCGTGAACCCGGGAGGTGGAGCTTGCAGTGAGCCGAGATCGCGCCACTGCACTCCAGCCTGGAATTCCTTGCTTCAGATGAAAAACTTCAACTTTTGCCTCCCCATTTCTCCTGTGAAATAAGGTAATCAAGTAATCCATACAAGGTTTGTATTAGTTGGCTTTTGCTATGTAACAAACCAATCCCAATATATGGCTTAATACAACACCCATTTTACTTGGCTTATAATTCTATAGGTCAGCTGGGAGGTTTTCCTGGTCTGTACCACCTTGATACATACACATACACAGATACACAGACACACACACACACACACAGACACACACACACAGACACACAGACACACACACACACACACATATTAGCTGACCTCAGTTATGGACCTGAAGTAGCTTTACTGGTGGCTGGAAGATTTAGGATGGCTGTTGGCTGGGTTATCTCAGTTCTCTCACGGCCTCTCATTCTTTGGCATATTGGCTTGGACTTATTTACATTGTAGTCTCTGGGTTTTGGGCACTACGTGAGAAGGCAAGCCTCATTGAACAAGTGTTTTTTAAGCCTTTTCTCACATCATATATTTGTTAACATTTAATTGACCAAAGTAAGTTACCATACTAGCTGAGGGTCAATATGGAGAGCTTTACTAAGGGGCATGAATGAAGGGAAAAAAATAACTTGTGATTATTTTGCTATTTGCTACAGTAAAATATTTCCCAGCTAGTCCTTGTGGATCTGTGAGATGGCCATCGTAAATAATAAATAATTTTTAGTTAGGTAAATAAGACCTGAGATTTGTAGGTTTAGTGAGATTTATAAAACTGAACTCCTTGAAATACTCTTACAAGTAGTGCATCAGTCAGTGTTTAGCCAGGAGATAGAAACCACATAGAATTTGATCAGAGAAAGGTTAATATAAAGATTATTAGTGAATAACTGGATATTGATGAAACAAGAATTGAATATTAAGGATAAAGAAAACTCTAAAGCATGGAAGAAGAACAGATACAGGGTCAGTCACTACACACCAGACTGAGGCAGAATATTGAAGAGATGAATGAATTTGGAAGGGACCTCTACCCCCACAACTGAGAGTCGGACCTTGCTGAAGGGAGTGTAGCTGTGGCTTACTGAATAACCAAGTTCACTGTAATGCACCAAACCAAGGATGGAGGTCTGAAACCACCTGTGATGGTGCCAATGGAATTCAGCAGAAAGGCTGCTGTGGTGCATGTTTCTGGAGTTGCTGGGAAGCTGTATGGGGGGATGTCACTGAAACTGGCTGAGAGTGGTGTCTTTTGGGACTCCTTTATGTAGCTTAGAGTTGCAAGAGCAAAAAGGAAGGAAAACACCAGAACCAGAAATATAAGCCCTTTCCTACTGCAGCAGCCCTCCTGTGCTCTCTGTTGTTAAAGCTTAGTATCATCCCAGTTTGCAAAGGAGAAATGTTTATGAGATCTAGTGTCAGTATTACAAGAGGGGCAATGAAGGACAGATTTAGAACTGAGAGGCAATAAATTGATAATTAGCACAATAGAAAATAAATTTATGTAAAAGTGGAATAAGAATTAAAAGAAATTAAAAACTGTGTTAGCAAAAACTCAGTTGTATGTAAGAAAACCCAATTCCCCTTGAGGAGAGAAAGGGCTGGAGTCCTTTAAAATTAACTGCTTGTTTTTCTCTCTGCGGCTAGTGAGCCTTATCTCTCCTTTTCCCAGGCATTGTGAAGACTCTGTTTCTCTAGCTGTGCAGCTGCAAGGTCACTAGACAGATAATCTCAAGTCGTAAAACATGTTGTTCCTTGAAAAGTAAGAAATAATGTAATGCATGTCTTAATTGAATAACTGTCTTTGTTTCTCACTTCTGTAATATGCTTCCCCCTGCACAGATCTCCCCCAACCCCACGAAATGCTTAAAAGGTAGCTCGATTCTTTGTTTGGGGCTCAGTCCTTCGGATGTTAATCTGACAGGGTCGGTGCACCTAGATAATTAAATAATTCCTCCTCAATTCCTTGGTCTCTCTGATTCCTTCATTATCCCGCAGCAAAGGGTAAATGGTTAAGCCAATAAATTCATTTGATTATTTCCTGAGTTAACCAAACAAAAGCAACAGTTGGATAAAGGTGACCATGATGTTTAAAACATGTATTTGGAAGAATTTGTGAAATCTGTTTGATGATTTTTTGAAACACAACTTTTTAATAAAATTATCATTGAACATTGGATTGGCTTATAATTTTTATCTTATAAATTGCTGTATTGTCCGGGTCAATAAAATTTCACTTTCATCTAACAGGAAAGTTCATTACACATGTGATTGTCTGGTGTACACACATACATTTGCTAGAAAAGTGTATGCTATTTTTCAAATTGAAAAGAATATTTTTCCAATCTTGAGAGAAGTTTAGGTATGTCTTCACTCCTTTAGGCAAATGTATATTTTCAGTGCACTTGGAGATTATGAGTATTAACAATTTAGGGTATTATTAATGTTGAGGCCATAAGATTGCACTGGGCACTTTTTCCATACACCAAGAAGTTACTAGTTGTGGCTAAGTGGCAATGCAACCTTAACATTGTGCCCTAAACTAGTGAACTAAACCTAGAAAAAAATATATAGCTTTTTCTATATGTGGATAATTTGTATCTTACAGGTAATATAGAATTAATGTTACTTAATTCAGAAAAAATATAAAAATATTTGTGTAGCTCTTTTCTTGAGAGGAAGTGAATTAGTGGCCAATTGAAGATGTAGATAAGAGGGAAAGATAGGACAACGGAGAAGATAGATTAGGGAGCAAGCAGCCTTGTATTGTGTCAGCAGGAAGCTAATTAAGAAAAATAATGTCCAAAAAATTCATCATAGCCGAGGCTCCAAAGAAAGTACAAATCAGTGCCATAATGATATCAAATATAGTTCATTTGGTCATTTAATTAGGCATGCTTTCTCAAAAAAGTTAGTAATGTTAATAAAATGACTAAAGAACTATGGTCCATGCATCACATGGAATTATAAAAGAAAAGAGGATATGATTATAGTTTAGGTGATTGGTTACAATTTTAAGTATATGGTAGAAAAGGCAAGCGAAAATATTTTATTTAAGAAAAATTAGTTTAGTGATGCTAACATTAACTCATACCTATCATTGTGAGCTCATAGCCTTTAAAATACACAATTTTTTCAGTTCCATCCCCAAAGTAATTATCTACCCTCCCTACAGAAATTGTTTAGAACAAAGTTAATTTCATCTAGAACCCAGATTTTGTTCTATAATTCTTCTCCATTCAAAGTAACCAGAATTTTTGTTTGTTTGTTTTTGCTGTGGGTGTGTGTGTGTATGTTTTAACCAGGGCTTTTTGAAGAGAAGCTTACAACTAAATTTTTACTAATTTCGACACTTATAAATTAAATAAACATGCTACTAATAAAGTGATACTGAGTCAATACCAAAGAACACATCATTTTGGAAAAGTCATCAAGATATTAAGAACCTGAAAATTCTTTGAAAGAGAACTGGAAACACGCTATTGGCCCAGCAAATGAACCTAGACTTACACAAAAAAATAAAAACAAAAGGTCTGGCTTGGAAAATAGTGGCGTTGGGCTGAATCGTTGAAGAATATTGGCGTAGGACTGAATCGTTGGAGAATATTGGCGTAGGGATGAATCATTGGAGAATATTGGCATAGGGCTGAATCGTTGGAGAATATTGGCGTAGGGCTGAATCTTCTTGAAAGCCTCACTCCATCTCCATGTCCCAACCAATAAGCTATATAAGCTATAATGTTATGTTTTTCCTTTTGGGTGTTATTTTATTATTGTGTAGCCTAAATATAACTATAAAGGTGCCAAAAAATAAGTTAGATGTACAATGCCAATATTTTAATGGTAGTTTAAACCCAAGTGTAACAAAAAGTTTTAGGATAATTGTGATAATTTGTGTTTTTTTTTCTATTTTAAAATAGCTTGAAGCCTTTAAAAGAAGTTGATGTGCTCAATTATTGATGTAATTTATATATTTTAGTGTTATTAGTTTTTATTAGTTTAATTTACATATACAGAACATTTTTGTGAATTAGGTTTATGATTTTGTTCTTTTTCATGCACAAAGCCTTTGGACCTTAAATGTAACATAGAATTATTATCTGAATTCTATGGCAAGCAAAACTGTTTAACTAGATGTTGGTGATAAAAATGGTATTTGACCAAGTGGTGGTCAGTCTCTTTGACTGGGTTGAGTGACAGCTGGCTATAGAGTAATGCTTCTTCTACTGTAAATATTGGATTTTGTTTTTGTGCCCAGGGATAATTTTTGTTTTCCCCCAAAGTAAATAATCACAGGGACTATATTTTATTTTTTATTTGAAGATGTAGTTTTATGTAAGAGCCAAGCAAGATATTGATATTTTGTCATACAATTTTCAATAAGAGATTTCTGTTCTACGTGGATGAATTTTTAGAATGACAGAGAAGATTTAAGCTTTAATATTTGTGATATATTCTTATAACTGGAAACTAAACATTTACACATTTATGTCCATCTACACATGTACATAAAATCAGTAACAACAGACACTGAAAAATTTAAGAGAGGGGCGGTAGGGAGTGGGGAAGGGTTGAAGAATTACCTGTTGAGGACTATGCTTACTACCTGGGTGATGGATGCATTCCTACTCCAAACCTCAGTACCACACAATATGCCTCTTTGTAATAACCAGCACATGCACCCCCTGATTCTAAAATAAAAGTTGAACCCTCTTCCAAAATATTTCTGAGATATTTGTTTTGGCTAATAAAAATATTGTGAATTATTTTTTCCAGATTTTTATTTTATTTTCTTAAACATAGATGACATCTTCTTTGGAATTTAAGTGTTAAAAAATAATAATATGGACTTTAGAACAAATTACATCAAAATATTTATGTGACTACTGTGTGTAAGATTGTGGCACCTTGGAAGAAACCATATATTGAAGATCTAGTTCCTCATTTTCAAAAGACCTAATATAAGAAATGAAGACAAAAATGTATAAGGAGTATAAATGAGGAAGTGATAGTTACTGTCTGGGCTTTCAGAAGGAGGTGTAATTAAACTGGATCTTCAGGATGCATGTAAATTTAATTAGCAAAGATGTGATAAAGATAATTCTGACTGGTGTATGCCATGGGTATGTCCCCTGAAATTATGGAAACAGTAGTAAAGGTTTTATCCTATCCTCTTCAGGAAGTATTGTGTAACATGATTAAAATAAATGTTGGAATGGGGTTGTGCATAGTCAAGAATGCCAGGTCAAGACATTATTAAATGAATATATTTCTTCAATATGAAAACATCATCATCCAGGCGCAGTGGATCAAGTCTGTAATTCCAGCACTTTGGAAAGCCAAGGTTGGGGGAGGTGGATCACCTGAGGTCAGGAGTTCAAGACCAGCCTGGTCAATATGGTGAAACTCTACCTCTCCTAAAAATACAAAAATTAGACAGGCGTGGTGGTGGGTGCCTGTAATCCCAGCTACTCAGGAGGCTGAAGAACGAGAATCACTTGAGCCAGAGAGGCAGAGATTGCAGTGGGCCGAGATCGCTCCACTGCACTCCAGCCTGGGCTATAGAGCAAGACTCAGTCTCAAAAGAGAGAGAGAGAGAGAGAGAAAGAAAAGAAAAGAAAATGGCACCAGTAAAAAATACATATATGTTGAATGCCTATTTTGTGAAGGCATTGTACTCAGTGCTGAGGAATGCAAAGAAGTAAAGATGAGGTTTAAGTGTAAATGTTCTTTATAAAATAAGCAAATGTCTATTCCTGCCTCTTGAAATTCTGCTCACCCTTCAAGGTCCAGCTCAAGTGCTGTCTCTTCTATAAGCTGCCCTTTTCAGCAATAATGTGCTCACAAGTATTCTTCCTTGTACTGCTCTTTGTGTACATGCCTTAAGTCTTTCATAGACTGTGAGTTCTCAGACACAGAGATGTTGCCTTTGCTGAGGTATTTTCTAAAGGTTCAGAAGATAAATACTGGCAAACCCAATTTGATGAATGTAGTTGCGAAGACTAGAAGAGTAGTTAGTGTACTTGAAGTTACTTGTGGCATTTTCTACTCTTCTATTTCAGATGGTGCTTCTAGTTTTCCAGTATGTGCATATTGGTTTTGTCGTATCTGAGTCAGGCAGCTTGCATCTTAAGACAGATAAACTAAAAATTACTCAAAGATTTTGCTCTTTATCATCTTTATTTAAATTTAAATTTAGGTGTTATTTATAAAAGTTGGTAGAATATAATTTTGTACAGATTTCTATCAGTCTAAGGGCATTAGAACAACCTACTTAGACTTTGATTCACTTTTGATTGATCTCTCCTATGAGGTTTGACTCATAAACCCCAACTCCAAAGCCATTTCTTAACTGCATTTAGAAATATAGATCTTCTTTTGTCTCTCCTGTGGAATACTGTATTGCTTACTGTGATAGTGATAGAAAGAGTGTTCTTATAATAGCTTTTCAATCTCTGATACTATTCTACTAAGTGCAAGTTTCAGTTGCTTACAACATTCTCTGTTTAGAAGTGAAAGATTAGTAAATTTGTTTACTTCTTGCTATGCACCTGGATCATATGTAAGAAGCGAGCAGAGATCTTTTAAGCTATAAAACATGTAAAGAACACTTATCGGTCCTGGAGCCAATTGCTGGCCTATTCCAAGTGCAACCATATTGGGCCAAATAATTCTGAGATGATTGATCAGCGTTCTTAATAATATTTTTTTGTTGATTTCCTGCTGATTTTCCTATTGCTCTTTGAGCTTTTCTCCCCCTTTACGCATTACTCTGTTCGGTCTGGTAAAAATTTGCAGCAAAAGTATCCAAGTGATGGGATCACAGCAGGTGCTGGATCAAACGGGCCTTGTTCTTTGGCCCTTGGGAAGTCTGCATGGATCAGAGGAATCCAGGGGCTGCCCTTCAGATGACCTGTAGTAAAACTGCAGAGGACATGCTCAGTTTCTTTCCATAGATAAACAAAATGTAGATGAGATATTTTTGTTAGCTTGAATAGAGGAATTTATTTCATATACATACTGCCTGTCTGTACAGATGATTGAAAATGGCATGAAGTAAATCTTGTCTAATAGATACTTATAGAAGAATATTATTTAAATCTCTAACCATGTAAAGGTCAATGTTTTACCTTTTGATTTTAGTAGTGACATACTGTTTTCAACTAAATATGAAATGAAAAACCATCACAAGAAATGAGAGAACTGTATGGTGAAAAAAGATGATTCCCAATAATATGCAGTTTGAGAAGGTCATTGTAAGCTTAAAAAACCCAATGAAAGTGTTAATTTTGGATTTTGTTCATAGATTTTGACAATGCCATCTTAGTACCTGATTGAGACTATACTGAAATGCATCTTGCCTGTTTATGTACTTTCTACTAATTTTTTGTTTAACCTGATCTTTATGAAGATTACAGTTTGACAAACATCGGTTGAATATCTGTGTAAATAGTATTGTTTTATAGACTGGGAATAAAAAGATGAATTAATATAACAACTGTCTTCACAAATTTAATATTCAGTAAATAAGTAAAGGTTAATAAAAGCAGGAAAAAGAGGAAATGAACTAAATTTTTTTCAACAGAAAAGATTAACATTAGATCAGTTTTGCTGTTTGGGCACTCCAATATCCTGTTTATTCTTCATCAAGGTTGAAAAAACAGTATTTGATATTTTTCTAGTCTCATCAGTAGATAGTGTTCTTTATATGGCCTCTGTAGCCAGTATTAAAGATATTTCATTTTTATATCATTATTTTGATTTTTTAAAAGACAATTTTCAGTTATTTTGTTTAATAGCATAACTTATAAACTTGTGAATCAATATTTAGGTTAATGTAGTGAGTCTTCTGGAGTAACATAATAATATGAACCTCAAAATTATGAATATTTTTTAGGTTTATTTTCTATAAGTTAAAAGGAAGAACATAATACTCATGAATATTTCTTTATTTGAATAATTATGAATATTTTTTAGGTTTATTTTCTATAAGTTAAAAGGAAGAACATAATACTCATGAATATTTCTTTATTTGAATAATTATAGAATTTAGTTCTATAGAGACTACATTTATTGTCTCCTAATAAATGTCCAGCTCTAATTTTCCCCAAAAAGAGTATATAATTAAAAATTCTCCTATTCCTGATGTGAAAGAAGGCTTTATTGACATTTGAACTTTTCTTCTTAATAGTCTGAGGTAGTTCTCATAATTCTTAAAGTATGTCTGGAAATTGTTGATGAAGTATTTATTAAGCATCACATAGGTTTTATGTTTATACATTTACAAGAGAAAATAGCTTACTCATTTTGGACATGTAGTCTGCTGTGATACAGGGGATAGTTAAGATTAAAAACAGGCACAAACAGAGTGAAGATCTAAACCTATGAACAGTACACGCAATTTGTCTGTAATTTCATGTGTACACAATGTTTAGAAATACTTGCACATTGATGAATGTGTTCTCATTGTACTGATGGTGAAGAGTGGATGAAACAAACACACCACTGGATTTTCTCTTTGTAAGGCCAACACTTACGGAGCAGGTCACATGCTAATTTTGAAGTGACCGGTGCTACATGGAGGATTAAACTAGTTTACAATATGGTTTTCAAAGTGCTCGCTGTTTCAGGTCAGTCATTCTCATAATGACAGCACTGTAGCTCTAGTCTTAACACTAAATAAGTATTGCTAGCATCCTTCGTAATTTTCAGTTCTGCTTTCTTGTCATGATAATTTGGGTATTTAAATCAAATATTTTTTTAAGAATACAGAATTTCAAGTTTTCCTTTAAATTAAAATAAGATATAACTATGGTATTGGTTATAAAATATTAAAATTACAAGCAAAATATTGAAAAATTTCATGAAAAAGAAATGCACATTGAATTCCGTTATATTTATTAAAAAGCCAAGAAGCATTCATAGTATTGCAAGAAAAGAAACCCCGATAGTATGAACTAAATATTAGTTAAGGTAATGAAAACAGTCATCTTGAAGACATGCTAGCAAAGAAGGTATCAATAAGAATAGATTGAGGTAGTGGAAGACGAAAGAATTTATATGTGATTCTGTTGTGTAGCTTTTACAGTGAAACTTAGGTAACTTAGCCTAACTTGGGAGAAATTTAGCCTAACTTGGGAGAAAACAACCAGAATTATATACTCTTTAAAAATTCATGTCATCCCCAAATTCTAACATACTTACTATAATTTTAAGAAGGCTTAGTTGGAGTCCTTAGAAGATATGTCTGTATAAATGGCTAAGAATTATTTGTGAGTTGATTGTAAATGGATACATGTGTGATACTGTAGAGAGGGTTTAAGCAAATATATTCTTTTAAGTTGTTTAAAATTTTCACCTATAATTTTAGCTGTACCACTAATTTGCTAAGAAAAGTTTTGCTTCAGTGATAATACAAAGACAAATGCAAGACCAGCTTCAGTTGAAATGACCACAAAATCAGAAACATCAGCACTCAATTTAGTGAAGGCTTCATGCCTACTAGCTGAGACTTTAGAACACTTACCATAAAATAACTAATTTTTGGTATAAACATCTACTTAGGTTTCTTTTTCTTATTTTCCCCTCAGGAGTAATTCCCCTCATTGTTTATAGGACACACTATCACTCCAACTGATGCGCACCAGGCTGAGCAAGACTCCTCTCTTTAGGGCCGTTGACTGTCTGGCTCGTATCTTCCCAGTTGGATGGCAGGGAGCTTAGAGTGGCTGCATGCTTAAAAGCTCCTTCAGGATCTGCAGGAGAAGATAAAAACCATATGAAAGTAAAGACATATTCACTTGACCTTAAGGCAATGGGGTGAAGAATAAAAATACAAATTGTCAATGCATACATAAAAATGTCCATTCTTTGAAAAAATTAATGAGTATATAAGAAATATAAATATTTTATCTCTACTATAGCTGAGAACTGCATATGATTGAATTTTCCTTCTAAGCACTTAACTCACTTTCTCATTAATTTTTTTTTCCCCTGGAGTTACATCATGTGTTAGGAATTAGTGGATTCTTTACAGATTAAAGAGAAGGTTTAGGGATATTTAGTTACTCTGCCAGGAAGAATGAAGGAAAAACTTGTTAGAAAACAAATATTTTTTGCAAAATGATTCCGTTTTAGCTCAATTCTCCATATTATAAACCATTAACTAGAAATTTCTGTATTGCTTTTACAGACTCAGTGAGATTTCTAGAAGGGATTTCTAGGAAGATAGTTTATGGAAAAGCATTTTTTCCTGTTATGTTTTTCCCTAGTATTTGACCACTTTATATGGATAAATGTCGTAGTATACGGACCAGCTAAGCTTAGATGTTTCATTTATTACTTATAATTTTAATCCTCAAAGTGTGGTACCAGCATCAGTACAGCAGCACCAGCATTACTTCAGAACCTGTTAAAAATTCTCATTCTTTGCTTTTACCCAAGATCTACTGAACAAGAAACTCTGGGGTTTCTTAGCAAGCTATGAATCACCCTCCTGATGATTCTGATGCATGTTAAAATTTGAGAAGCACTGCTCTACATGATGGGCTTGGACAATGGAATATTATTTTTAATGAAACACTTTAATAAATGTATCAACTTTGCTGGCACACTGTGAGGGATGTTCTATTTGGGTGAAGGAAATAGATTTAGAGATCACCACATTTCCTTTAATTTCCCTATGTCACAGAAAATAAATGTCCGTTTTTCAATTGATTTCCAGGCAGTAATTATTATAAGATTTACATAAATGTTTTCTAAATGTTTTCTAAATATCATCTAGATATCTAAAATTCTGATTAGAGCGTGTATCTTGATATAGATCTTTCAACTGATATTTCAAAAGAAAAATCACACAGTAGAATTTTTTACCTGTACATTATCTTTCAGATGGTTTGAGGCACCCTTTGGGGTGTGGCTCATTTCAAGGTTTATATAGTAAAAACAAATTGCACATTTACACAACTGATGACTAACTGAATTCCCTCAAGAACAGTGCTTTTATGTTTGTACATGTTCTATGTTCTGCTACTTTTGCAACAAGATATGAACAAAGACACGTTAATAGCAGTAGAACCATACTTTCACCATATGGGCCATACAACTTAGGACTGTGTCTTTAGGCTACATTTAAAAGCTCCAGTTTAGGAAGATGATAAATTAGGTCAGCTTGAACTGGCCATACACCACGTCATAGATTAAACATTTTCCTTCAATTTGATTGACACCTTATTCAGGAAACATGCTAGAAAAAAGCCATTTGGTCACACTGCTTAATGATGAGAAGTGTGCACAGAATTCAAGAAATGCTGCCACTGTGCCAACCAAAATTTGATTTATAAACACAAAGCAAAGGTTTTTAGCTTCATAGTTCTATAGTCAATGAAAGTCTTTGTTTATTCCATCTGAGAACATTTTATTTTAAACTATTTTTATGAGTTTTATGTATTGACTTTCCTTAAGGAAGACCAGGGGCTACAGAAAGATCACTCAAAGAGACAGTATTTGTTGTAATACTCATAATATTTTGGGAGCAGGAAGTGGGAAGTCTAAGATGGGTAAACAGAAAAAAGGAAAGCAGTGGGAGGTGAAGTGGATCAGGATGATTTTGGCTGGTAATAGGAAAATCCTTAGTAAACCCTGTTTTGGATTGGGCAAAGTGGAAAACTTTGTACTTTAGTTGAAGCATGAAGTAAGGTAGCATGGATTGATTACACTGACAGACATCTGGTCATTCTGAAAGCAACTAGCCAGTGACCAGCTTATTTGTTGTTAAATGGAATTTGATTTTCTTTGAAGACAGAATCTAACCTAGCAATTAAAAAAGACATCTTACTATGATCATTTTGCTTAAAATATAAAAATTAATCATAAGGTTGAAAAGGCATTTGCTGGCAAGGAAAGCCACTGATGTTAGCACTGTGAGAAGAAAAAGTCTAATTTTCATCTCATGACAGCTAATCTTTCCTACTTTCCTCCATCCCCAGCTGTAGGGGAGCCTTGAAATTACTGGGAGGGAGAAATTCCTCAAGCTGATGAGTTATATTCTTCCTATGAAACTTATAGTTAAAAGCAGGACTGGCACTGAACAGTGCAAGATAGCTTGCATTTTGGGCAATGTTATTAACAAATCGTTGTTAATTTTCACTTAAGCTGAAGTTTCATTTGGAGGAACATATTTAGGTAGAGGACCTTTAATATCTGGAAGATAAGATCTCTCTGTGTATGGAATAATCAGCCAAGAACTATTCTGTTCATAACATTGCTTGAGTTAAATAGTATACTTTTCTATGTGATAATATGATCAGCCTATGGTCAGCAGGGGAGATTGGTGAGTCCACCAACAGCACTGTGTTGATGGAGTCCACCAAAAATTGAATAAGTTACTATAGGTTATCTTTATTATAAAAAAATTACTGGGTTTGATCTTACCTGGAACTAACTTCCTTCTAGGCATAAACTGATTTCCAGGAAGAGTGAATTCATTATTTACATCAAAGCGATGATTTGAAACTTACTATTTCTGTTTACAGAATATGTAGCTTATTCACTTGGAATAGATAATATGCTTATTCAAAGTGAAGTGTTACTTGTGTCCAAATAGTTAATTAATTTTAACAGAAATCAACTTGACCAACCATGAATAAAAAGAAAATAAATTATTATAAGGCTACTGAGAGGCCTCCAGACCCCAAGTGCGGAAATAAAGGTTGACTTCATAAAGGATTTGGAAACCCCCAAAGCTTTTTATCTCAAATCTTTGACTTCCTTTTATCCTCATGTATTTTAATTTTAATTATCGGAAAATCAATATGCTGTGCTTCTTAGTTCAAATGATTAATATTGTTTTTCACTGGGTTATAAACTTACATATTATAAACCTAAAGTCTAAAATTAATGTCTCTTAGTTCCAGTTACACATTCTTACGAGATAGAGAAGGTCCAGGTTAGATTAGGTGTTTATATTTTTTTCATTTGATTCTGCCCAGGGGACCAACCATGACTACACAAAGATTGGATAGGGGGAACATCAAACAGGAGCGCCTCTAGGCAGTTTCATCAAGAGGTGTCCATTACAGGCATAAAAACCAAATAGCAATCAGGAACTGGCAAAACACAGACAAAAACAACGAATGAACAACAACTCCTTCCCCAAATAAAATTTTGTTCTATGACGATTACTATGAAATGAAAGAACAATAGGTATGTTATTTCCACCGATTACAAAGTGCCAGATGATGAAGGTGTCTGGCCATTTAAATATGTTTTTTTTAGGTGTATTAATTTAGCTGTTATTAATATCATATTGCAAAGTACTGGAATTAATTGTATCTAACAATATCATATATAATAATTGATAAGAATGAAATCCCGATTCAGATGAAATATGCATGATTTCTGTACAAAACACTACTGCGACCTTGTTGCTAATTCAGAGTTTGTTTATGTAATAACACATATGAAGTGCTTAAGTTATTAGAAATTAGATAAAATCATTTGAAGTTATGTTGTATGATATTTTTGCATTTATTTTATTAGGAATTGTTATAAATCTTTTTCTTCTAAAAATTTTAGATCTGAAAACCAATTTACAGCTAGCTGTAAATTAAGGTGAATCATAACTACACATTTAAAAAGTAAATTAAATGTAAAAATATGTATAAGACTTAATAGTTATTCTAGAATCAAAATGCTCCTGAGAAAATTTAGAAACCAATAGAATTCCAGTGATGAATATCCTAACACTAAGTTATTTATCTCTGCTTTACCAACGCTTAGCCTAGGACTAGTATACAGATGATACTGATAAAAATTTGTCAAACAAAAAATGAAGTCAAGAAATACAGTGATGGTGACGTCAGCAAGATGGTAGAATAGGAAGTTGCAGATCTTATACCTTCACAAAAATTCTGGCTTAACAATACATGGTCCAAAAGCCTTAAAGCCCTTAGGAGAACTCTAGAAACCAATTAAGAAGTCTCTGTACCCCCAGGTAAGCTCAAAGGTAAGAATAGGAATATGGAAAAGGAAAGAGGGTGCATTTCATTTTACCCATGGTAACCCTTCCCTCAAGTAAGTACAGCTCAGCACAATTGGAAGGAGACACCCAATTAACAGTTTCTTCCTGGGGAAGGAAGTAGAAGTAGACGTATGTCTAACATTCTAGTGTTTGGGGAACTGCCTGAGGAACCAGTTTCTGTCTCGTCTAATTGGGAATGCTAATGGGGAGTGCTAACTAATTTCTGTCTTGTCTGATTGGGAGACCAAACCTAAGATGTGTGGAGGTCACTGAGAACAAGAGAGAGCTTGGTGTCTTGCCGCAGTACCAGAGAAGCAGCAATACCACAAAGAGATGCCAGAGAGATGCCAACACAGCTTGGCACAATCAGAAGAGAATGTCCAGCTGTGGCTTCTCCCTTGGGATGGAAAGAGAAGAGTGAAATGTGTGTCCAACATTCTGTCTTTTCAGGGGTTGCCTGGTGGAGTGGTTCTATTGGGGTACTGATGGGACTGAACTACTTTGTATGCCTCAGAGCCACTGACAAGAGGGGCTTGTTGCACCAGAGCACCTGCAGTACTGCAGATATACACAAGAGGGAGCAAGAAATTACAAGTTCCTGATAAAACAAGAAACCACTCCCATTGGGAAATTATACGCATAATTCCCAGAAAAAGCTTGAGAGGCCCTTAGGCTCTCTAATTAAGATAATTGGTGAAGGGTTTTCCCTTCACCATGAAAACTGAGAGAGGTGGCTGTTTTTTCAAATGCACAAATTCCAGAAAATAATACCATGTACAAAGAAATAGATAAAAGCGACCCAATCAAAAGAACAAAATAAATCTCAAAAACCCACCTGAAAGAATAGATGATGTATCAATTACCTGACAAAGAATTCAAAATAATTGTTTTAAAGAAGCTGAATGAAGTATCAGAGGATACAGACAGAAAACTAAATAATCAGGAAAATGATACATGAACAAAATTAGAACATTAACAAAGAAATCAAAACTAAAACACAGAACTAAGTTCTGTTTGTCAATGACATGATCTTATATGTAGAAAATCCTAAAAATTGCAGAAAACCCCAAACTGTTAGAACTAATAAACACATTTGTGAAATTATAGGGTACAAAACCAAAACACAAAAAATTAATTCTATTTTTATATAGTAATAATAATCTGCAAAAAAAAAAAATTTCAGCAGCATCTAAAAGAATAAGACACTTAGAGATAAACTTAACCAAAGAGGGAAAAAATTTGTACACTGAAAACTAGAAAACAATGCTGAAAGAAATTTTAAAAGTCACACACAAATGGGAAAAAAAGTTCATGTTCATAGAGTGAAAGACTTAATATTGTTGAAATATCCACACTCTCCAAAGTAATCTACATATTCAAAATAATCCTTATCAAAATTTCAATATTCATTTTTGTAGAAATAGAAAAAAAAACTACAATTAATATGAAATCCCAAAGAACCCTAGCCACAACAATAAATAAAAGAAATAAAAACAAAGCTGGAAGCCTCACACTTTATAATACAAAACATATCAGAAAGACACAGTAATCAAAACAGTATGGTACATGCATAAAGACAGACATATAGACCAATAGAACAAAACAAAGAACCCATAAATGAATTTTTATATATATGTTCAAATAATCTTTGACAAAGCTTCCAAGAATACACAATAGGGAAAGGATAGTCTCTTCAACAAATGCTGTTGGGAAAATTGAATATTCATATGCAAAAGAATGAACTGGACCTTTACCCTACACAACACACAACAATTAACTCAAAGTGGATTAAAGATCTAAACATAAGATCTGAAACTACAAAATTCCTAAAAGGAAATACAGGGGAAAATCTTCATAATATTGAATTGAACAATGATTTCTTGGATGCGACACCAAAAGCATAGGCAAAAAAAGCACAAAATTGATAGATGAGACCAGGTTAAACTTAAAAACTTCCAGGCAAAAAAGGAAATAATCAACAGCATGAATAGTCAATGTAAGGAATGGGAGAAAATATTTGCAAACCATATGTCTGATATGGTATTAATATCTAGAACATATAAACAACTTCTGTAACTGAACAATAAAATAACAAATACCCTAGTTAAAAAATAGCCAAAGGACTTGAATAGACATTAAGAAGATAGGTAAATGGCCAACAAAAATATGTAAACATCTTTAACATCCCTAATTATCAGGGATATGCAAATCAAACCCACAATGAGGTACCACTTCACACCTATTAGGAGGACCATTATTAAAAAAATAAACAAACAGAAAATAACAAGTATGACAATGATGGGGAGAAATTGAAACCCTTGTACATTGTTGGTAAGAATGTAAAATGGTGCATTCATTTTACATTCTGAGAAACAGTATGGTGGTTCTTGATAAAAATTAAAAATATAATTACCGCATCATCTAGCAATCTCACTCTGTGTACATATATTCAAAAGAATTGAAATTAGCAACTCAATTATATATTTGCATATATATGTCTGTATACATATATAATGGAGTATTATTCAGGCTTAAAAAATAAAAAAATTCTGTCACATGAATGACTCTTGAAGAAATTATGGTAGGTGGACTAAGTCAATCATAAAAAGATAAATACTGTATGTTCCACACATATGAGGTATCTAACATAGTCCAACTCTTAGCTAACATAGTTGAACTCTTAGAAACTAAGTAGAATGGTGGTTTTTAGTGGCTGGGTCAGGGGAAAAAGAGTTATTCAGTAGGCATTGAGTTTAAGTTTTGCAAGATGAAAATTTTCTAGGACTCCGTTGACCAACAATGTGCATATAGTGAACACTATTGTATTGTACATTTAAGAATGGTTAAGATGGCAAATTTTATGTTATTTTTAAACCACAATTTTAAAAAACACTACAAAAGAGAAAAAAAATTATGACATATTTTGTCAACAAAATTATTAACTTAGAAGTTGCCAAAGAGCTTACAATTTCCTTTTAAGCTGTGAATGTATTAATAATGACATCTTTTGAAATATGGCTTTCTGAACTAGTCTTCGTATATACTTAATAGAATTTTGAGGAGGCAGGTACAAAGATGCTTATGGGATAAATGCGAGTTTGTAAATCTATATGCATCAGATGAAATTTGTTTTGTTGCTTCTTACTTTTTCACTTGAAGCTGGCACAACACATTTGCCTTAAGTGTGAGTATGTGTTTGGAATGCTCTGACTTAAAATATGGACACGCAGGAAATGTACTCTAAGAGGCAATTTAGGGCCTTCCAATGCATAGGAGATCCTTCTATAGATCTGGATTTGTGATTTGTGAGGAGAGGCTTCATGGTATGTTCTAAAGTGAATAGCAGCAGCCTTTATTTATTTAAAGTTTGTCAGTGGTTTTCTTGAGCAATGCAGGCCGACTATTTTTTTTTTTCCCTAGAATTGTTTGACATGTGTGAGCCAGAGAGAAAAATGTAACTGTTTTATTCTATTTATTTTTTTTTAATGGTTGGAATTTCTTCCTAAATAGATGTTATTATGCTTTCTCTCTTTCATCACATGTAAAGAAAATAAATCAAATAAAAGATATCTCCAAATTCAGGAAGATTCAAGGGGCAAGTCCCCTTTGCCTTGAGCCATAAGTAAAACAATGCCATCTTTGTCTCTTATCTTGTCTGTGATTTATTCTTTTCAGAAAAGGCAGAGTGCTGGAGTGAGTTAGAAGAGACAGAGAAAAGAGAAATGAAATGTGTGTAACTAACTTGGATTTGAGTTGCCACTGTTCTGGGCTACGACATTGTTTTGTTTAATCAAACAACACAATCTGTCAGAAAACAAGAGTTTTAGTACCGATTCTGTCATGAAGTAGAGTGAGTGGACATTTTTCTAGGCTGTGCTTCATAATCTCATATTGTTATGTTTGTTTCATTAAGATTGCTGCTTATTATAACTTTTTACTGTAGGTAACTTAATTCAAAGTATCTTATATAATTATTTTGCATATGTTATGGCCTCAGAAGATGACTTTTTGTAAGTCTCCAAGGCTTAGAAACCTCTACTTATTTACTTTTATCACTTATTGGTAGCCCTGTGAGGACTAGAACTAAATCTACCTTGTTTACAGTTCTCTCTCCAGCACATGCTCTGTGCCTGGTATATAGCTTATAGTCAATATTTTTTAAAAAAAATTAATGAATAAATAATAGGTAAATCTAGAGAACGTTTCCCCTTTCTACTTTGGAATAGATTTGGAGATAGAAATATCCACCTGACAAATCCTATGGGAAGATGGTGCCCAAACAACAACTGAAATTTCAATACTTCGTATCAAAATGTTTTTGAGAGTGAATATCTTTATTGTCAGTAGGTTTTTTTTTTTAACTTCTAAAATTAAGATATAGAAAATGTCAGCTTACACAATTGCTTAACATCTGAGGGTGACAACAGAGGATTAAATGAAGAGAAAACTAATTTTGGAATGCTTTACAGAGAATGAATATTAGGAACTTATTACAGAATGAAAGTCATTAAGATCAGAGTACAAACTGAATGCGTGCTGCTGGCTGACAAAGGTAAAAGATCCAGTTCGCTGATGCTAGTTTCATCTGTAACAGCTCTGGTTCTTTGTTGCCATAAGAGCCACAAGGAGAGTGAATATAGATGATGTCAGTGTTTTGGATTTGTATTTTAATCCTCCAAATTGGCAAACTGGCAGTTCTGGAAGACCAGATATGGAATCTTTTTTAGTTTAACTAAATCCAATTTAAATTATGTATTGCCTTTATCAACCTTTAAAACAGAAAGCTAATTTCATCTTACAGGTTCAGCGTCACCTAAAAAGAAGATAGCACTCCTCAATCAATAAAGAAAATATTGGTCGTTCAACTAGAAGAATGCCATATATAAGATGCAAAAAATTCATAGAAACAAAATTTTTGCCCTGAAAAATTTCATAATCTAGTAATAAATAAAATGATTGTATGCATAGAAATATAACATCACAGTTGAAAGGTTAAGCACCAAACTAAGATAGTAGAGAGGCTGTAATTGACCTGAAATCCAAAGTCTAAGATCCAGGCCATCAGGAAAGGTCTTACAAAGGAGAAACTGGTGTATTTCATTAAACATGGATAATTTATGTGTTTAACTGGAGAAGGCTTTGTTTCAAAAGCTTGCTTATTTTCCCAGCCACACCTCTACCAGTAAATAAACCAAACCCCACCAAAATCATATTACATATATTGTCATGGGAGAGCCTTTAATATATATATACATATATTTATGAAAGTATTTTATATTCATGATGCAGAAAATTTTTTAAAAGTTACCAAAAAATTGTATGTTGTTTGCTTTCTTGGCTAAAATTCTCGGTTTCTTTGTGGGAGGTAGACAGAGCCAAGTACAGTGCTGCATACTTCAACTTGTCTTCTGATCTCATATTGCATGCCACAAATTGAGATCTTTTACCTTGGGGTTGTTCACTAGAAATTTTATCATAATTATGCTAAAGAAGTCCCCGTTTCTGTGACACTGATTAGAAGCATATAGCTAACTTATTTTTACTGAGTTAAAATATTTTAAGGCATATAATTTAAGGTAGGAAAAGAACTTTACATAAAATATGCCCCAAAAAAGGGGAGGGAGAGCATTAAGACAAACACATAATGCATGCAGGGATTAAAACTTAGATGACAGATTGATAGGTGCAGCAAACCACTATGGCACATGTATGCCTATATAACAAACTTGCATGTTCTGCACATGTATCCAAGAAATTAAAGTAAAATTTAAAAAATGCCAGCCGGGCATGGTGGCTCACGCCTGTAATCCCAGCACTTTGGGAGGCCGAGGCAGGCAGATCACTTGAGGTCAGGAGTTCAAGACCAGATTAGCCAATGTGGTGAAACCCTGTCTGTATTAAAGATACAAAAATTAGCTAGGTGCAGTGGTGGGTGCCTGCAATCCAAGCTACTCGGGAGGCTGAGGCGGGAGAATCGCTTAAACTCAGCAGGCGGAGGTTGTGGTGAGCTGAGATCATGCCACTGCACTCCAGCCTGGGTGACACAGCAAGACTCTGTCTTAAAAAATAAATAAAAATAAATAAAAATAAAAATAAGCTAAGCTGCAAAATAGAAAAAGCAAACAGTCCAAGATATTACTGAACTCTAATTGTAATATTTTACTTTTTGGAGAGTGGCAACATGCTTTATTCAGTAGTAAATTCATGTTAATGATTTGTTTATTAAAGAACAGTTATAGAAAGTCGGCTAGGATAACATGAGTTAATAAATACATATCAACATCCACTATTCTAAAGCCTAGCTTTGTCATGAGAAGGAATTAGGACCTTTATGTTGAGCTCTTATAACTAAGCTATTTAGAGGTACAGTACAGTACATTACAGTACAATCCAAGGATAGAAAACAAACAGAATCCTCTATATAGGGGTCACGTAGGTATCAAAACTGCAGAGAGCAGAGCAATCAGCAGCTCAAGACGTCAGGGTTAGAAGGGGACAGGGAAACCATAGGTCAAAGTTACACAATGGAGGAGGAAATTGGGGCCTATGAGAAAGATTTTACCACCTGATGGTATCTTCTGGTTTCTTTTTTTTAAGTCTAGTTGTGTCAAAGGTGACCCTGAATTTACAGGCATCTTTCAGGGGCATGTTTTAAGCTTTGTTAATATTTAAAACACGAATTTCAAGGAACTAAGTAGAATGAATCCTTAGTGTTTAGCTTATTATTATTTATGGTATGAAAAATAAGTGACAAAGAAAGACAGGCCTATGCCAGCCGATATAAGTACTTTTGTGAAGATTAGAGGAAAGTGCACCTTCCATCATGTGTGTTGAGTAGGCTGTATTAGGCTTCTCCAGAGCACCAGGAGCAACAGGATGTGTATATGTATGTGGAGAGAGAGAGAGAGAGAGAGAGAGAGAGAGAGAGAAAGAGATTTTCTTTAAGAAAATGGCTCACACAGTTATAGAGGACTTGTGGGTCTAAAGTCTACTGTAGCGAGTTTGTGGGCTGGAGACTGAGGGAAAAATTGCAGTATGCTGGTAGAGGTGAAGCCTGCGAGTAGCATTTCTTCTTTCTTGGGGAAGGTCAAACTTTATTCCAGTAAGCCTTCAACACTGAACAAGACCCACCCACATTATTGAGGATAATTTGCTTTTCTCAGAGTTTATCAATTTAAATGTTAATCTCATAAAAACCAAACTAAACAAAAACAAAAACAATAAAACAAGAACAAGTTCAGAGAAACACACAGAATAACGCATGACAAAATATCTGGGCATTATGGCTTAGCCAAGTTGACATAAAATTAACTATCACATTGAGCATGTGCTGGATTTCAACTCATCTTCAACTGTTCAGTCATATACCAATGTGTAGAGCCAAACTGCACAACTACTCACATTGAGCTTGTTTTTGGTAGCCTGTGTCAGTCCATATGCTAGTACCTGTGGGGACCACAGTCCAAATCATTTTGTAACGAGTAGACTCATCAGTGGCCAGGAGGCTCTGCAACTGACCCTGACTGGTTGCCCCTTCCAAAGAGGAGAATCTGCACTTTGATAAGTGAGGCTTCTGTTTGCACCGGCAAACAGAACAGACTGTAGTTTTTCACAAGTGTGCTTATAATTTTGGGTTTTCATTCTGGCTCTTTCACTAACTTACTATGGGATGTTAGGTAAATCACTTTACTTTTCTGGACCTGGGTTCTTCTACTTGTAAAACCACATGCTTGTAATTTGAAAAGTTCCTTTCTGACATGATGCATCAAACACGTAGGCCTTGACATAATGATTTTTGTCCTTAACTGATATGGGCAATAACTAGGGAATTATTCTTTTACTGATATTTGATATTACAAAAGCCTTATTTTCTAACTTTGCTTGTAAACCATCAAATGCTTTTTTTCATTAAAAGGAGAACTTATGTCATGTGACTATCAGCAATTGATGTGAAAAACTTGGGAGAACTATTTATCTTCAGATGAAGAAGCAATTATTATCAAATGTCAAAAACCATTGAATGAGGTCCATCTTCTACCTATGACAGAAAGTGTTTTACATGCCTCCTTCCCAAGGCATGTAACTTAGATTAGTATCAAGTAAGTTTTAAGGTTTAGTTCTTGAAATTCAAAGGCGCTATAGAATAATACTTTGAATTTTTAATATACTATCAATTTGAAGTTACTAGAGTACGTAAGTTGCAATCAGGAAGAAATGGGATCTTTCTTGCATACTGAGATTCTCCTTGGTTCATGGATAATTCTTGATGGGTCTTATTACCTGTCTTTTTCTAGTTGCTTAAAATACTTAACAGAAAATAATTATTCATCTCCTGACATTCAAGTTAGATACACAAAACACGTGTATCCCTTTAGGCAACCTCACTTCACCAGAATGTTATAACATGCAATGTACAATGTGAATAATTGTGTGGAAGATATTTGGAGCTATAATGCTTTCTCAAGCATTTCAAAGAATTTTATAAGTTTTTCATGGAATTACAGAAAGATTCGACCTGAAATGACTTCATAAGATAAAGCTTTTAAGAAGATATGTCTTTTTACAAAAGCATAGAAATGTTAACACTCATTATTTCACCTTTTAACACTGGACTTCAAGAGAGATGTGCTGATTTTCATAGTCTTGCCACTGTTTAGAACATTTTTGGAAGGCCATTCACGGAACTGTCTTTAGAGCTAGTTTATGAACCACACAAAGAAATTAGTTTTATTACTTTATTGTCACACCTTATGTATTTCCATTCTTAACATTGATCGCAGTTGGGGATCTTCCCCATCTCAAACAGAGTATGCATTTTCCCCACTTAATACTGTTGTTGCAAATACATATCCCAGAGAATGAATGTTTGCTGTAGATATATTCACAAATAAAATACATAGATAAAATATGGTACAGTGTCAAATGTAAAATATAGTACATTACCTGTGAAGTAGTCTATTATATAAAATAGCTTCTCTAATTTAGGTGGACAGAAAATGTAATTTTTCTGTTTAAAACCCACTGAAGAATTTGTTTGTTGACATGATTTTAACCTGTTGACTTTGGTGTCTGTTCTTGAGAAAATCTAATAATTGTCTCTAAAATATGCACCCACCAAAAAGATGCAAAACTTATTGTTTTGAATTATTGAAAAAATATATTCATTGAAAACATAGAAAAGTGTTGCTTTGATTATAAATATTGTTGTCAAAATGTAGAAATAAAATAGTTCAATTATGTGATTGAGGAAATAGGAATATATGTTCAAAGATGGAGATAATCCACAGAAATGAAGGTTTTATTATACCAATTTTTATTTTTCTAGTCTTTTATTCAAAAATTTCTTAGTGATTTTACAAAGAGCAAAAGTTATCAGGAGAGAGAAATGCCAACTGTTTTAGTTTATACATATTTAGGCTGTGTATTTCCCTGTCTTTGGTTCATTGAGGCAATATCACAGCATGGCCTCTGGATAAAACAAACAAAAGATAACAGAATACACCAAACTCCAGTAGGTCAATTTAAAAAACTTATTAAGAAGCAATTAAAACTCAGTAGTTTTTTTCTTTGTGGGTGTTTGTATACAGTAGTCAGTAGAGAGTTTAGCATGTTGGGCCTATTCTTTCCCTGGGTGTCATTTATTGGAAATGCTTGGGGAAACTTGGAGAAGAATGAGAAACAACCAAATAAACTGATGTCAATTTTACCTGTGTTGTACATTAAATTCATGAGTTTTCTCATTCAAATGAGTCCTAATTCTGTACTCTTTAAAAGAAAAAAGATATTGATACCGATGCACCAAACTATAAAGCAATAGCTCTGAAAATGATATATTAAAGGCAGGACTCATTGTAGAAGTTAACAAAGGCAAAAGCGTTATTAATAGTAGGCTAATCCTATGGTGAGCCTGAGTGGGTAAACTGCTGTCTAGAAGTAGACTGTTCACTCATGTGAAGTAAATTAACACTTCCTTGGCACCAGGGTACTATTAGGTGCATTGAAACAACTTATTTACTATGGGCATCCTGGTGCCCTTGCATATCCCACATCACTATAAGATCAGGCATAATAAAATCATATGGTGCCAAGAAGCCAGACCTTACCAATTTTAGCCCATAGCCCAGAGAAGTGACAGAAATTTATGGTAGTTAAATCAGCTGGGGCACTCTTCTCGCTATAGCAGAAATTTTATTCTTAGTATCTGTAAAGCAGAGAAATTAAAGCAAGCTAATTGTCCCTGATGACAAATCACCTAAGCCTTTCTTTTACGTACTATGTGATTTTGCAGGCTCACTTCTTGCTCACTGGGGGGAAAAAGAAAAACAAACCAAATATTTATTTTATTCCTTGAAGTAAAGAACCAGAGAGACAGTTGACACCTAATAAAGGCAACCCTCACCCATTTTGTTTCTCATAATTGGCTATCTAAAAAAGAAAAAAAAAAATCATTCATAGCCAGATTAATAGCAAGGCGAAAAAGGAATAAGTAAGCTTCATAAAAATAGAAGATCATAGTCTTAATAAATCATGCTCCCACTGCCCACCTACAAATTAGGCAATACATGTTCTATCTAACAAAGCTGATGATACTGAAAAACAAATTAATTAGAATAGAAATACATGCATTCTTATTATTTATTTTTCTTGTCACATGTTAAGACTCATTAGAGATATATGCATTTTAATGTAACAAGCGTAATGTAGAAATAGGTTAAATTAGTTATGAAAGAAATACATGCTTTAATTGATAATTTTGATAGTTGGATAGTATTGATGTCTTTTGTGATTTTTATTCTTTTTAAAACTAGGGCTTAACACATACTCAGCTGTGAACAAAGCTCAGAGTGAATGAAGGTCCATTCGTAGTTCTTTTTATAATTTGAGTTTTAGGATATATTAGAAAGAAACACACAAACACAAAATTTTACCCAACAAATAGGCTGCCCAACAAAATAAGAATACTCTGTTGAATCTGGGAAGATTATAGTAGTAATTTTGTTTTCTAATCGGAAAACCTTTGTTCATCTAATTTCATGATTTTATACATGAATTTTTATAAACATGGAGGTTATATTTCCAACCAAAGTAGTATCAAATTTGTCTCATTTTTAAATGATTCCTTTTTGAACACGGAAAACTTAATCATTTATTCTGTTCATCCTTGAAAGATAGTTGAAGCCAAAATGCTACAAAATTATGTTGGCTGAAATACAAAATGAACACGTTGGGTTCTTTAAAGCTGGGACATGTTAGAAGTAATCATCTTGATTTTCTGCTAAGCACTAGTCATGCTAATTTCTGCCATTAACAAATTTGATTAAATTCAAAGAGGGTAAACATTTTTTTTCTAACTTGAAACATTCTAATGTTTAGAAACAGAAAATTTGTCAACCAGAAACAGGTTTTCCTAATATGAAATTAAAACTATATATTTTTTAAAACCCAAAATAAAACAAAACATATTTCCTCGTATTTCTTTTTACTTCCAAGCAAAGAGTTTGATGCTGATTATGTACTTTTTACTTCCTTTTTTTTTTAATTGTTCAGATACAATGCCTAGTCTCCTTCTTCCCAGGGATGATTTCATCTCTCCCATCCAAATCATTTTAGAATCTAACATCTGTGCCAAAACGTCTGATATGAAAGTTGAAAATGAATTAGTTTGCATGATTGTGAAATCTGAATAAATTCACCCAATATTTCGTTTTAATTTTGAAAATTAAATTGATGTTACTTTTGCAACGTTTCAATCTGACATTTTTCCTGTTTTTTACCCTCAAAACCAAAAATAGGCATTACTCAATTCATGTTCATTTAAAAACAATATGTTGAAGACATGTGCCTGGAATGTCCCAACATGGGCTGATATTTAGTAAAAAGTTGCTGTAAAAGCCTCACTGAGGTGTTCTTGGAGGCTGGATGTGGAAGATAGAGTTTCTGGAACTAAATTGTTTGAGGCTCTCTGAGCTTTGCTATCAACCTTATAGTAGACATAGAGAAGAAATCCACCAATTAAATGTTCTCAGGTGATGCCAGTACACAATTGAATTTAGCTTTTTACATCTACCAGTGATATTATAATAAACATAGACCTCCCTTGTTGACATTTATCAAAATGTAGAAGACCAGAATTTGGGATTACAGCTGGGTAAAAGATAACAAAACTTATATTTAAAAATCTATCTTGGAAAAGTAATATTGAGGTAACTTAGCAGTTAAGGTATTAAAATAGTAGCTTATTATTTTAGACTCAACACCAAAAACAGACACCATTGTCTCATAAAATAAACATGCAGTGAAAGGGTAACACACACATTAGCTGCAAACTGAGTCTGTAGCCAATACAGTATGATGAGAAGGAATACTCAGTATGGTGTGATGTGCAATTGCTGCCATTAGCCATATGGTGCAGTGTGAAAAGGGCCTCTGTGACTGAGTAACAGTTGTATCTTATATGGTTTATTAAATAATTATGCAATAGCAAGTAACACTTCTATAATTATTGGCTGTTTTTAAATATTTTTGTTAATCTAGCTGCATTTACCAGGTTGAAGGATGCATGTTCCATCAGGTCTCCATGCTTCCTATCTGCTTAGTGTATAGAATAGAAATTGGCTGCCATATTGAAGTTTTAGGGCACATTTCTTATATCACACTGTGTATCATCAAGGTATGCCACAGGGCATTTAGAAAAATAGGGGCACATTCCTTTTAGAGATGCTTTCCACCTGCCACCTGTCAGTATAGACACTGCATGTGGGATAGAGAATGTGCTACTTTTATATAATTTTCACAGAATGAGACAGAGACATATTAAGACATTCAAATGAAAAGCAAAACAAAACAAAACAAAAACAACAACAACAACAAAACACACACACATACAATAAAATATCCAGAAATTTTTTTCATGATTCTGTGTAGGATCCTATTTGGATACTTAAAAGACAATCACGGACATTACCCTGACACATTTCTATTTATAGTAATTTTTTCCTCTAAGGACATTTTTACTTCATCTAGTTGTTTAACTCCAACCTATTTGGCTCTTTCAGTTAATTAACACTTTATTAATCAGTCAGATTACTCTGGCCTACACTAAGTAGTTGCTTAGATATACTATGCTGGTTCTGCAATGTGGGATTATCAGGGGACAGGCAGCAATATCATGGTTAATGCAGTGAAATGGCTGTGATTGTAATATGCCTGTCATGGGACTGCATGGCAGCTGCATCTGCCGCTGAGAGATAGGTTGTGGCTCAATGAAATACACTGGAGCAGCAGCACACTTGTGCTTGCATAAGCTCACTCTCTTGGCTGGTGGAGTTATGCTATCTTTAAAAAACGGATTGTATGCTTTCATGCATGATTATTTTGAAGACAGATAGAGTTTTGAAAAATTTAATTTAGAGATTGTAAATGATCATTGGGTGAAACACTGAGAAGTAAAGCTAATCCAGGTACAATATTGACATTGCAATAATAACCATGGGTCTTATTGCCAAGTTACACCAACCTTTCTCTGCCTCTGTACTTAAAGTCTGAGTAGCATTATTATATTTTGAATACTTTTCATAAAAATGAATTTTATTATTATTTTTGATATGTAATTATTCAAATATGCCCTCTTATACTAAAGCCTTTTTAATTGCATTCAACAAGAAAAAATAAAAGAAAATAAGGAGTAGTCACCGGGGCTGTTTGTCAGTGTCTTGTAAGACAGAGAATAACATTTCCTCGAACCCTTGGTTTTCATCATGACTGTGAGATTGCTTTATCTAGTGAAAGTGGAAGCAGACATCTTTAATAACCAATGTGTTGTTCATCATGGTGTCTTCCCACCGACGCAGCGGCCAGGGACATTACAGATGGAAAGACTCCTTCAGAGAACCTCTACAGAGCATCCTAGCCCTGAAATGACATGGATGTGCTACCCAAGTAATAAATAACGAAAACAACACAGTATTTCTCAGATATTACTACTAGGATAAGGTTAACTATAGAATTAATATTTAAAGTCTTTTGAAATAAATGATATTAAGTAAACCAGAGTATTTAGAGCCTCCTTCCCTGTTTGTGAGGCTGATATGCCATAATTAGTTACTAGTGACCCCCTACCCCCACCCCCCAGCTCACTGGGAGCCTAGGTGTGACTGGGACAGTTGTAATCTTCTCCTTCCTCATTTCTGATTTGGAGCAGCATGGTTGGTACATCCAAGTAAGTCATACAAATATTATCATTTTCATACAGTAGAATAAAGTTTCACAACTACTAGTGCATGCGATACTTGGTGTGATAAATATCATGCAGATGGCATGTATAAAGAACAAAAATTTTTGAAATATTGATAAAATGAAACATTTAAGGATAAATTAAGGTAATATTTTGCCCTTGCTATTTAAAAATTGGTTAAGTTTTCCAGATAATTGCATTTCTCCCTTTAATTGGCCTGTGTACACATTTGCTAATCCATCTATTCATCCAGACAGCCAGATAATCAAAAGTTTTTCAATGTCTACTATATATTACAGGAACTGTTCAAAATGGTAAACATAGAAAAGATGGACAATTTATTGTCTTATTATTCCTCAAATAATTAGCATTTCCAGGGGAAAGGAAGAAAATTAATTATAATCAAATATAATAAGTGATATACCAGTAAATACTATGTTCTAGGCATTGTCCTGGGTATTTAATTTTATTTAGTCTTTATAGACACTCAATGAGATAGTTATTACCTTCACTATATATATAGATAAAGATACCAGTTCTCAAAGAACTTAAATGATTTGTTAAAAGTCTTATTATTAGAAAGTATTAAGAAAGGATTTGAATCCAGTAGTGCAGAGAAAAACAAATGATCTGTGTATAAAGACAATCTTTGTTTACATCATTGTCAAAGGTTTCGTGCCAAGATACTGTGTCTTTTGCATGCCATCACATCATAAGAACAATGTTGGTCTTCAATACATTATTAAGATTGACCACATTTGAGATCACATTCAGATCCTCCCCACCAATAATATTTTTTCCCCAGTGGCTACATATATATACGTTTCAACACACATAAAATATTTGGAAAGAAAAATCGTATTCTGATGCAATTGTTTTTCTCTTTAATGGAATGGGGTTGAGTTGAATGAAAGAGAGTAAAATTTGAGTTTGCAAAGGAATTTTAGCTCTATATGAAATATATTGTTTTTCAAGAAAAATATATTCAGATATTTAATATGTAATTAAAGTTTATTTTAAAAAGTCACTGTCACTTTTCTAGACATCTTATTTCAGTGTGAAGCTTGACGCTATACTTTTTCAGATATTTTGTCTCAGAAAATCCTTGATGCTAAGCATGTTTAGTAACAGCTTTCTGTTTTGGTGTATTTTGAGGATTTGTTTCAAGATTTAGAGCTCCCTTTAGCAGTTATTGTAGCACTGACTTGGTATTGGTGTATTCTCTCATCATTTGTTTGTCTGAAAAAACCTGTACCTTTCCTTCATTTATGAAGCTTAGTTTTGCTGGATACAAAATTCTTTTCTGGTAATTGTTTTGTTCAAGGAGGCTGGAGTTAGGACCTCAATCCCTTCTAACTTGTAGGGTTTCTGCTGAGAAATCTGCTGTTAATCTGATAGGTTTTCCTTTATAAGTTACCTCCTGCTTTTGCCTCACAGTTCTTTCCTTCATCTTGACTTTAGATAACCTGATGACTATGTGCCTAGGTGATGATCTTTTTGCAATGAATTCTCTGGGTGTTTTTTGAGCTTCTTGTATTTGGATGTCTAGATCTCTAGCAAGGCAGGGGAAGTTTTCCTTAATTATTCCCCCAAATATGTTTTCAAAACTTTTAGATTTCTTCCTTAGGAATGCCAGTTATTCTTAGGTTTGGTGATTTAACATAATCCCAAAATTCTTGGACGCTTTGTTCCTTCTTTTTTTTTTTCTTTTTTTTAGATGGAGTCTTGCTCTGTCGCCCAGGCTGGGGTACCGTGGTGTGATCTCCACTCACCGCAAGCTCCGCTTCCCGGGTTCACACCATTCTCCTGCATCAGTCTCCCAAGTAGCTGAGACTACAAGCTCCCGCCACCAGGCCTGGCTAATTTTTTGTATGTTAGTAGAGACGGGGTTTCACCGTGTTAGCCGGGATGGTCTTGATCTCCTGACCTGATGATCCACCCGCCTCGGCCTCCCAAAGTGCTGGGATTACAGGCATGAGCCACCGTGCCTGGCTGAGCTAGTGTGATTTTTTTTTTTTTTTTTTTTTTTTTTAGGGTGTTAAAGAACCTCGTTTTGTCATATTACCAGAATTTTGTTTTTTTCTGGTTCCTTCTCATTCGGATAGGCTATGTCAAAGGGAAGATCTGGGGCTCAAAGGTTGATGTTCGGATTCTTTCATCCCATGGGGTGTTCCCTTGATGTACTACTCTCCCCCTTTTCCCAGGGACGTGGCTTCCAGAAAGCCGAACTCTAGTGATTGTTATTTCTCTTCTGGATGTAGCCACCCAGTGGAGCTACCGTTTTCCCGGGTGGCATTGGTGCGTGTCTGCACAGAGTCCTGTGATGTGAAATGTTTTCTGCTCCGTCAGCTGTGGAATAGCAGCACAGTATTTGGGCTGTCTCCTGGGTCCTGCAGGAGCGATCTGCCTCCTTCAAAGGGTCTGTGGATTCTCACTGCTTTCCTGGTATGTTCCTGCAGTAGTTCTGGAAGTTAACCTGGTCATGCCTGATCTCAGGAACGAGGTCTCCTCAGCTCAAAGGCAGGACCCAGCTCCATTAAAGCTCTCAGACAGGGGTCACCTCTACTGCCTGAAATGATAGCCAGTAGGGCATCCATAAGCCACCACCACAACCACCCCTCAATACCACAGAATACTATTCAGCCATAAAAAGGAACAAAATAATGGCATTTGAAGCAACCTGGTGGAGTTGGAGACCTTTATTCTATGTGAAGTAACTCAAGAATGGAAAACCAAACATTGTTATGTTTTCGTTCATAAGTGGGAGTTAAGCTATGACGATGCAAAGGCATAAGAATGATACAATGGACTTTGGAGACTTGGGTGAAAGGATGAGAATAGGGTGAAAGATGAAAGACTACAAATTGGGTACAGTGATTACTGCTCGGGTGATGGGTGCACCAAAATTTCACAAATCACCATTACAGAACTTACCTATGTAATCAAACACTACTTGCTCACCAAAAACCGATGGAAATAAAAAATAATAAAAAATTTAAAACATCCATTGAACATGTGAAATAAAAGAGCTTTCTGACTTGAGTTATCGATAAACATGGTGGCCCTTTATTTCTTCATTTGTAAAATAAAGGCAAGGGATGCACGAGGTTATGTACAAGTTTTTCGTGGCTCTAACATCATATGATTTCTTTTACCTTTTGGAACTAGTGCGGCTGCTAGTAGAAACGTGATTCTCATCTTGTTTTAGGGGTATGTATATTGGAAACTAAACTACTGTGAGGTTAAGTTCAAGATCACATTGCCAGGGACAAAAATCACAAGCAGAACTCTGTTTTGAGTCCCTCTTTCAAAGGGTTCTTTTGTAATGCTTTGGGCAATTTGTCATTTGTTGATCAAAATACTTTGAAGAAACTTGAGTCTGTTTCTCAGTGTATGATATATTGTTTCAAATGATTTGAATTTACTGGCATCTGAAATAAGATATAGCACTAAATATTTGTATTTGTTTTCAGATTATATGCAGCGCTTGATGCCATACTTTTTTCTCAGTCTGGTATTTCCATTTGTGTGTGTGTGTGTGAATGTGGTAAATGACATAAAAATACTCACAGTTGTCTGTGATTTCGTCTTTCCAATTCTAAAGAATAGGAACATCTTAAAACAATATGGGAACACAGTTAATCATGCATTTCTCACTTTGGTGAACAAATAACAATGAAGGTAAGGGGCAAGAATAGAACCAGAGGGTTTATGAGAAATTCGGAAGGTAATAAATTAAAATTGCATACATAACATTTCTATTCTTACATCACTTAAGAGTAGTTCTAGAAATTAGCACCCAAGAATGATATTTGGTGTGGCACACAGGGAAAGTGTCTTTATTGCACAAATACATGCTTAGGTAGTATGAAATATAGAAATAAGAAAAATTTAATTGATAAAAGAGGCAGAAGTTCATGACAAAGTTACATAAAGCTTCTCATGATAGCAAACATTCACATTCTAAGCCTTTCTCCTCCATTATAAACAACCTGATTTTCATCGTTGAAAGCAGCTGGCAGACTGCTGAACCAGTTATTTTATTGTATCAGGCACTGCTAGCAGAGATACCACTTTCATTTTTGCCAGCATTTGTAGTGTAAATGAGAAGCAACCTATCGTAAAATAACACTAAGAAGATCAAAGGAAGCAATCCCAACTACCAAGCTAAAATCATTCTGGGAATTTTTTTTTTTTTTTTCATTATGGTTAATAATGTAATCAAGCCAGAAACCTGCCTAGAAGTTGGAGCTATAGCAGAATTACTGTTAATATAACACGGTTCCTAATCGGAAGTAATATGGAAAGAAAGTTATGGAACATATGAAAACAAGGGACTAATAAAATACTTATAAAGAGTGATATAGTTTTGATTAGAGTAGTATGTATATTTTCTCAGAAAGACAAACCACTGTTGCGAATGAAGATTTAGCATTAACACAGGAAGGGGAAAGCATAAAAGGAAGAAAACCAAAGGGATCATTTTTAAAAAACATCTTTGATTTCATCCTTTCAAGACCAGTTACTTTTCTATCCCTTGTGGGAAGAAAAAAAACTTTCTTCTTAATAGCAAAATCATTCTAAGACTTTTCTTATTCATTTTATATTTAGCAGATTACAGCTTTAGTCATCAGTAGGAAAGAGCCTCACAAACTGACAGAACTAAAATCATGTCCTTTGATTGTAATTGACAGGAAAAGCATTTAAGGTAAAGAAAAAAATATTTTATTCATCTTTGATTACACTGTGATGTGATTTGGTGACATAATACAGCTGGGAACTGAGGCAAGAAAGGCAATAATTCCTACTTGAGGGTTTGACATGATGTAGCCCTTTAGTCGTCTTCATACCAATGCCTCCAGCTACAATAGTCTCCTTGATGGGGGCTAGACAAATAGATATACAGAGTGTTAGAATTTAAAAGGCAAATAGCTCTAAAATAACATTTGTTAAGGCAATGTATTTCAGCATTAAATGCTTGACAACTACACATTTGGCTGGACCTAAAATTAAATCTATTCAATTTAAAATTTTACTGTACAAAATACCCTCATTTAAGCAACACTTTCTTAAAATAATGTAAAATAAATGGTTTATGTACAATAGCTCTTTAAAGAGATACATGCATTTTCATTTTTTTCATATCAGTTACTGTGAGTGTATACTTCAACCCATTCGATTGCATTGGAGTTTTATTTTTATACATTATTTGATAGTTCTCTTCATTCCCTACTCTGACTTAATTACTTTTCAGGTAGAATGTTTCCATCTATGTTTTGAATATTCAATTAAAGAGGTACATGAAAATATAACTATAAATATTGTCAGGCTGTTAGTAAAATAATACATACACAGCATCACATTCGTTTCTCTGCCAAATATTTATTTCACTAAGTAAATTTATATTCTAGGATTTGAATAAGGACCTTGATATTCTATTCTTATCTTCATTGCCATAATGAAAATTACTTCTATGTTCTTTTACAAGTAGCTTATGAATACTCAGATTTTAAAAGACGTAAGTATAAACTAATGAAGAATGTGTATTTTGTGAAAAAATAGAAATATATTAGAAAATATATAAAAGCAACCTATAATATAGAATTAATTTGCTAAATTTCCTTTTCAGAGATTTAAAGAGTTTATATCTAGAGTCGCCTAAGATCTGTAAGACTACTAGAGGAGAAAACATATAGCTTAGCAATATTTTTTAGTGATTAAGAAAGATCCTGAATGTCACCACGACCCAAATGTGTGCGTGTGTAGAGTTAAATGAATATCCACCTGAGAATGACTTGTGAAGGAGTTACATTTTCCAGAGGAAGATTGTGAGTTGTCAGTGCATGATGATATTTATATATGTAAATCAAGTATTCAAATCTGCAAGTTGATTGTGTCTAGAAATGTCAGACTAATTATAAACTCTTATGATGTATTTACCTGAATGCCCCCAAAGCTGCTTAAAACTAAAATGTTCAATTTAACGAAGGTTGTTTTAGTTATCACAAATGGACTCTATTAATCATGCCTTTAAGAGTAATGTAAATATCATCTCCATGAATACAGGTAAAAGTCAAAAAGCTGTTCAACCTCCCACAAAAAAATATGTCCAGTGTTCTTCCAGTTTAGCTGAGAGATTTGAATTACCTTGTTGTCAGTGAGTGTAAGTTAATATACTTTATCAGAAGAATAATTTAAATTCTTATCTGAAGGGACCTACCTGTACAAAAAAGTTCCAAGATGAATAATAATTATAGACATCACTACACATAGTATTCCTCCCATGGAGATCAACTTATATTTCATTCTGTGACAATATTTTTTTTAGCCAGATAAATAACATTGAGTCCATTTTTTTAAAGGTGTGGTTTACACAAATATCTTTTTTCTGTCTCTGCTTGGGTGTAGATATTTTTACTACTGGAACTCTATGGACATAGTAGACATATATGTTCAGCATTACACTTGATAGATGGTTTTTATACTTCTGCATAAAGGGGAAACAGTAGTCTTTTAATTAATGCTCACTTGCATATATATATATATATATATATACCTCGTGTGTATTTGTGTTTCTGAACATTTTGAAAGCAACAGGAGAAACAGTGAATTATTTGTTGAAACCCCAACATTCCATTTTGGCTTTAAGTAACTTTGTTTTTCATTGAGAGTAAAAGATTCTGATAAACTATTTGAAATTTCATTTTTCTTTTTTAAATTCCCCTGGGTGTACAGTTTTTCACCCAACTTGGTTAATACCACATATCATTTGATTACAGGACAATTCAATAACAAACCCTTGCAGAGCTTTTTGCAGATAGTATTTGGGGACTTGTACAAAGTACCTATTTCAAATTTTTACTCCCATTCATTGTCCACAAAGCAGTTGTATATCATGGCAAAACAATTTTGGGAAAACCAAGGAGGCTTAGCTTGCAGAACTATTTTCATTGTTTAGAGGCATCTTTCAAAAAATATTCATCTGCATTTCTCAGCTCCTCTCATGTACAAGTAGAGTTTTTAATAGAAACATTTTATTCAGTATTGCCATTCACACATAGTAAAGTAGCCTAGTCCAATTATAGAAAAATATTAAACATTATTGAGTTACTTGCAAAATTTCTCCTCTTTCCTTAATATATCTTTAATTATTATGGATAAAATAATGTGGAAATGAAGAAGAAATTCATCATATCTGTAATGGCCAGTCATCAAACATTTACACAAATATTTAAAGAAGAGGAATATAATCCTAATGCTTTCATAATCTTCACTTTGCTTGTTCACAGATGGACATGTTTTGTCTAGGAATTTCTCTACAAGATAGAACTCACACTCTTAAATAATAATACAAATTATTATATATGGCAGATCCAGTTATATAAGGAAATTAACTTACTTAGATTACTTAAATTTTTTCAAAAGTTTTATACTCATAGAAATTTAAAAGATATATTGCTTTGTAAGTATTGAAAATTGAAGTTCAATATTTGTTATTGAAATATTTATAATTAAAAAAAGAAATAAACTCCTAATTATAAATTAAAATATTTTGTTGTTATTCATATTTGTAAACTAAAATCAGTTGAATAAAGATATTTATCATAAGATTGTTATTTTAAATATCTGAATTGGAAATAGGAGAGAAAATAACCTTAAAAGTAGTTATTTAAATTTTGTATATTTGATTTCTTAAGCTAAGTCCACATATGCTCAAATGGTACGATTCTCAGAATAGCCAGGCCCTAGTTAGTATAGAGACATTATCTGTTTCACTATTTTGTTCTATTTACTTTTATGCAATTTCACGTAGACTTTGCCAGGGAATTAATACAATAACTAAACTATTTGAAAATTTAAATTCTCACAATGAAGGCTAGACTATACATTTAAGCAAATTAAAATACATTATAATAATGTTCTCAATAGTTTGCCACCCTAAATAATGACTTTAAAAATATTAGATATTCTGGCCAGGCTCACACCTATAATCCTAGCACTTTTGGGAGGCTAAGTCAGGAGGATCACTCGACCTCAGGAGTTTGAAAACAGCCTGGGCAACATAGCCAGACCTGATCTCTAGAGAAATGTCTCCAGGTCATTTCAGAGAGCTTCCAGGCAGCCCCTCCCATCACAGACCTGGAGGCCTAAGAGGGAAAAATTGGTGCCCCGTGTCCCAGCCACTACATCTGTGTGTGTGTGTGTGTGTGTGTGTGTGTGTGTATTTTGTTCTTATGATCAAATTTCAGAAAAAATAATTTGGAGAATAAAAATATGTTGAACTAATGCAAAAGTATAATCTGAAATACTTTGCAATATTTGCAACAGTTGTGTTATGATTTTAAATATAGCATAATATTTGAAAATCAGATGTGCATAAGAAACAACCTAATTATTTGTGTTCTTCTTCTTGTATTTTTTTTTTTTTTTTTTTAAGATAGTGTCTCCCTTTGTTACCCAGGCTGGAATGCAGCGGAGTGATCATTGCTCATCGTAACCGCTAACTCCTGGGCTCAAGCAATCTTCCCACTTCCGCCTTCTGAGTAGCTAGGGCTACAGGCATGTGCCACCATGCCAGGCTAATTTATTTTTTTCTGGTAGAGATGGGGTCTTGCTATGTTGTCCATGCTGATCTTTAATTGCCGGCCTCAAGTCACCCTTAGCTCCCAAAGTGCTGGGACTATAGGTGTGAGCCACCACACCTGGCTTATTCTTAATTCTTGGCCTGTTAGTATGAAGATATGTTTCAATCCATCTGGAGAATTACATTGTTATTTTTCTGAGATGTATTCAATATCATGGTAATTGAATCATATATTTTTTCCCTAAGAATATGTGATCCTGCACAATCTCACCAATAAATTCAGTCTTCAGTGACATTTGGGCACAAAAGACAAGTTGTTGCTTTCTAGATCACTATATCATCTTTTATTAGCCTAATAATGATAAGTAATATTTGAATCCAAAAGTGATAGTCTAGTATATATTTATACTTTGAAATTATTAAATGTATTATGCCAGTACTATATTTTTATGATACATTAGGAATGTTTTTTGATAATTAAAAAGAAGTGGTATGGCTAAAAAAATGAAATCCTTACAATTAACATTTGAATAAGCAATTGGGGGTAATTATAGTTCATACTCTACATTCAATGCATTTTGATATATGGATAATTATTCCCGGTAATACCTTTTAGTTGAATTTTTGTAACAATAGTAATAATTTATTGCAAAATTAATTCTTTGACACAATTTAACATTTAGTGATTTGAAGTCAAAGTGAATTGATTTTACTACAGACCACTTATGCTCTGGTTTTCTATGTTCACGTACTAATTGGTTATTATAGGTCACTTTAGAACTTAGTTTAAAAATAAATTAAATTGGTTGCAAGGTACATTTAGGAGAAATAGCTTGATATTTTCAGCTCATGGGGTTTTATTTAAATAAAAAATGGTAAAGTAATGCAATCATCTTTGGTTATAAAAGTGATGGATGAATTAAAAACATTTTTGAATCAGGTCAATGGTACTGATGATTAGTACATTGTTAATCAAGTTCCTCAGATTGCTATCAAATGCTTTAGCTCTTTTGCTCAGGCTGGTGAGCAAGTGTATCAGTGCAATATGTCAAAGAGTATTCACTAACTGGATATGCTCTCATGTTTCACATTATGAGAGTATCACAAATAAAAAGACTAAATGAGGGCAGACTGTGACTCTATGTGCTGATATATCTCTTAAATAAAGAGAAATGCCTAATCAATTTCTTTGCTCACATATAGCATGACAAAATTAATTCATACTTCTGCATGTTTTGACTGCTCCACCAACTAGCTATTCCTTTGTCTTTTTCTCTCTCTTTGGGCCTCCCTATACTCTGAGAAACAACAATATTGAAATTTAGCCAATTAATAACCCTAGTATAGCCTCTACATGTTCAAGTTAAAAATAAAAAGAATCACACATCTCTCACTTTAAATCAAAAGCTAGAAATTACTAAACTTAGTGAAGAAGATATATGGAAAACCAAGACAGCCAAAGGAAAAATTCCTGATGGAAATTTAAAGAACTTCTCCAGTGAACACACAAATGATAAGAAAATGAAACAGCTTTATTGCTGACATTGGAGAAAGCTTTAGTGGTTTGGATAGATCAACTAACCAGCCACAATATTTTTTTAGACCAAAGCCTAATTCAAAGCAAGTACTTAACTCTCTCTAATTCTATGAAGGCTGAGAGAGGTGAGAAAGCTGCAGAAGAAAGGTAGAACCTAGCAGAGCTTTGTTTATAAGGTTTAAGGAATGAAACTCTTTCAAAAACATAAAAGTGTAAGGTGAACCAGCAAGTTCTGATGTAGAAGTTGCAGCGAGTTATCTAGAAGATCTAGCTGAGATCATTGATGAAGGTGTCTATACTAAACAACAGATTTTGTTGTAAATGAAGCAGCCTTCTATTGGAAGAAGATGCCACCTAGGACTGTTATAACTAGAAAGGACAAGTCACTGCCTGGTTTAAAAGCTTCAAAGACATGAGAAGGAATTCTCTTCTTAGGAGTTAATGCACCTGGTGACTTTAAGCTGAAGCCAGTGCTCATTTACCGTTCCAAATACCATAAAACCTTTGAGAATTATGCTAAATCTCTCTGCCTATGCTCTGCAAATGGAATAATAAAGACTGGATGATAACACAGATCTATTTACAGCATGTTTTATGGAATTTTTAAAGCTTATTGTTGAAACCTATTGCTCAAATATAAAGATTCCTTAAAAAAAAAAAAAAAAAAACCTGCTTATTGACAATACACTTGGTCACCCAAGAGCTCTGGTGGAGATGTACAAGGAAAACAAAAGTTAAAAATATACAAACATGTAACTACAAACTTACTCTGAGTGAAAGTATTGGATAACATGAAAAAATATAACATATTTTATAACAGAACTTGTAATTTTATAAGGGTAGCAGTTTCATGATTACAAAAGTCCTCACTAAGAAAGTAGTATTTAAGTCAAAACTTGAGAATGTAATAGAAGTTAGGCAGTTGAAGAATGAGGATAAAGTATGTTGCAGGGCTTGTGTAAAGGATGTGATATGCTTTGTATTTATGAAAGACTGAAAGAGTTCAAGATGTGAACAAGTCTTAGAAATTCTGATGAGAAATGAGTATGGAAAATTTGGCAGGGGACAGTTTATGAAGATTACGAAAAAGATTTGGAATTTTATTCTGATGTTCTGATGTATTTTTCAAAGTTTAAGATGACTTGTAGAAATAATTATAAAAATAGAGAGTAAGAACATTTAGCAAGGCTTTTCAGTTCTCCAAATAAGAAAAACTTTTGGTTTAGACCAAGTTGATACCGGGGTAAATGGAGATAAATAAATGGAAATGAAATATATATTAAAGGTGAAAGCATCTAACTTGATACTTAACTGTCATGGATTGGGAAAGGGGTTAACGAAAGGAAAAGTCAACCACTTAAGATTTCTAGCATTAAAATAAATCTAAGTAAATGAAAGTGAAATTTAATGAGAAATCAAAGACATGAGAAGGAATAAATTTGGTTAGAAAATTAAGGATTACTTTTAGATACATTGTCTTAACAATATCATGAATCATTGAATAGGGAGGACATATATGCATTGAAAAGAGTAGTCTGAAATTCAAGAGATATCTGGATACCAGTGTGAGATGTTTTCAAATTTTGGCAAAGATGTAATTGCCTAGGTAGTGAATATGTAGGGAGAAGAGAATTCCTGGTGTTGAATTTTGAAGATCTCCATAATAAAGAGGTTGGATATAGAAGAATGAATCCCTAAATGAGGGGCAAAGAGTGAGAAAGGAAACCAGGTGAGTTTAGTGATCCAGAAGCCAAGAAAGAATAATATAATTCTAGAAGAGCTTCAAATTTGTTGAATGTTAGTAAAAAGTTGTAGTGAGTTAAGTTGTATCCTTCAACAAGGCATGGTCAAGTTGCAACCTCCCTATACCTGTGAATTTTACCATATTTAGAAATAGGATCTTTTTAGATGTAATCAAGTTCCAGTGAAGTCAGAAGAGATTTGGATGGCCAGCAATCTTATGATTGGCATCCTCATAAGAAGAGAAGACTACATGCAAAACAACAGAAGAAGCCAAGATACAGGCAAAGAAGATTGGAGGGATGTATCTATAAGCCAAAGAACACCAAGGATTGCTGGGAACCACCAGAAGCTAGGAGAGAGGCATAGGGAAGTTTCTTCCTCAATGCCTCCATAATGACCCAACCTTGCTGACACTTTGATTTCAGACTTTCATCCTCTTGAACTGTGAGAGAATATATTTCTGTCATTATGAGCCACTCAGTTTGTGGTAATTAGTTACAGAAGTCCCAAGAAACTAATATAGAAGTCACATAAGGTGAGCAGTGAAAGTCATCTATGGGTTAGGCAACATAAAGATAATTTTCATTTTTAGCAAGTGCAGAACAGTTGAATGTAGTGTTAGGGGTGGAACCCACGTTAGAATGGGCGATAAATGAAATACAAAATGATGAGGAGAAGATACTGAATGTTTTACTTCATTTTATTTGGAAAAGTAGTTTTCAAGGTGAGAGGAAAGGTAGATCACTGGGAAGTGATCAACAGCAATTTTTTTAAATTTCCAACTTTTATTTTAAGTTCCAGTGTACATGTGCAGAAATTGCAGGTTTGTTACATAGGTAAACATGTGCCATGGTGGTTTGCTACACATGTCATCCCATCATGCATTAGCTATTCTTCCTGATGCTTCCCTCCTCCTACCCGCAACCTCTGGCAGTGCCCGGTGTGTGTTGTTCTCCCCTCCCCATGTGTTCATATGTTTTCATTACTCAGCTCCCACTTATAAGTGAGAATATGTGGTATTTGATTTTCTTTTCCTGTGTTAGTTTGCCAACGATAATGCCTTCCATCTCCATCCACGTTCTTTCAAAGGACATGATCTCATTTTTTTAATGGGTGCACAGTGTTCCATGGTGTACATGTGCCACATTTTCTTTATGTAGTCTATCACTGGTGGGCATTTAACAGAAAATTAAAAAAAAATAAAGTACACTTATATATGTGTTGATAATAATAACAAGGAAATAGGGATATAGTAGAGGAATACAAAATGAAGAGCTTCAGAGAGGGATGATTAACAAAAGGAGGACTCAGCGAAAATAGTAGAGAAGGAATCCAGGTTATAGACACTCTCATTTTGTTCAGAAAAGAGAAAAAGAGTGCAAATTCAGCTATATTTGTAAGGTGGAAAGATAACATCATATCTAATAGCTTTTATTTTCTCCATGAAGAATGTGTCATGATCCTCTATGGAGTGTAAGGGAATAAATAAAAGTTAGAGAGTCAGAAAAATGAAAAATGTATGAAATTGTAAGTGTAAAGAGGAAAAACAAACTAAGACTACTAAGCATTGAGAAGTATTGATGTCAGGGTAATGCTCATAAGTTGATAGCAAAACTGACCTGCTCCCCTGAGGTTGGTTCATAATCTATGCAGTACATAGTCCCTGGTTTTGGAATGCATGGACATATAGCTACTCCAATGCAAACTCAAGACTTGAAGAAATTCTTGAGAGTTCAGAATCTAAGATATGATTCCTTGTCGTTTAATCAGATATATTTTTACAGGCAGTTAGACAGGTATGAGTGGGGCAGGTCAGGGCCCTTCCCCTGTCCACCAGGAATGTCAGGCTATCATCAGTGATGGTTCAACAATTATCACATTGACTCTCTAAAAATGATAATTTGGCAGCTGGCACCAGGGAGAGACAAGCTCCTAATGACCCACAGCTGTTAACATTAATGTGTTAATTGAATGCAGGAGGCAGGGAGAAGCAAAAAGGGCTTCCAGTAAAATCTCAGGTATTTGGTGAGTGAACCTGGGCGTGCACATTAAGAGACAAAATGGCAGAGTATGACCTTCTGGGGGTAGTCCACTGGAAAAGGGAAGAAAGTCTCAGATGAGCATGCGCACAACTTCCAAAACCCACTGTGTGTGCTCACTTCCCAAGCATAAGGAGACCACTGTGCAGGCAGGCAGCCCACCCTAAGGGAAGAATCGTGCGAAAGAAGTGCAAGATGACGAAACTGGAACAGCCTATAAAGTCGTAGATCTAGGTTAAACGTTGCACTTGACCTTCTCGGTGCCTGCTTGGGTCTCTTCCAAGTGTACTTTCTGTTTTCTCCTGCTCTAAAGCTTTTTAATACACTTCCGCTCTCGACCTGAAACTTGACTCAGTCTCTTTTTCTGACTTACACCCCTCAGTCAAATTATTTCTTCTGAGGAGGCAAGAAGTGAAGTTGCTACAGATCTGTACAATTTGTTGCTGGTAACTTGGATACCTTCCATCAGTAACAATATGCACCGATTCCCTTTCACGGCTGATTATCTTGAAGCATACTGGTTCTCTAAAACACAAGTGAAATATTTTGCAGGCACCAATGTAAAATGAAGAAGAGTCAGTATCGTGAGATTAGTTCTTCTGTTGCCTTTCTTTGATCTCTCACTAATCTAATTTATACTGATTAGAGTTAATACATTAATACCCAGTAATCAAAATTTAAGAGAAAACAGCCCCATAAATAATGAATATTAAATAAAAAGTTATAAACATGATCCAGTTACCAGTAGTAGGGCTCTTAAGATGTGCTTGCTTTTACTGGTTTCATGGGTAGTTCAATTGACATTTGAGAAGGGATGGCAAAAATTCAAAGGTCTGAAATTACTGAAAATATTTGGAAAGTTAGTATCTTGAAAATTTTTCATAAAATGCTATTGAAAATGACTGTAAACCCTTGATTGAAAAAATATACTGCTTTCACAATGTAGCCCAACAATAATTTATTTTGAAAGATGTAATTCACTTTTGACATTTTCATTTGAAACCTTGGATGCTTTCAACTGTAATGATTGGCTCTGAGCTACAATGAGAGACTTCCTGAGAACATTACTTCTTCATAACAGCAGTCAAAAGAGTACAAAGTAAAATGCATGGAATCACATAGTTTAAGTCCAAAGCACCCAATGACATAAATCAGAATGGCAATGTATCATTAAAAACATTGTAATCCCTGGGCTACAAATGAATAAAGGAGGAAAAATAATTTAAAATAAAATAACTGTGAGAGTTCACTGTTTATAATGGTTTAAAGGGTCATGTGCCTTAGCTAATCCCTGTGGAACAAAATGAGAGAAAAGAAAAAGACAGTGAAATTCAAATTCTCTGTCTTGAGCCTTTAGATAGCACTTAATAAGGTTTCTAGGCTATTTTAACTGAATCTAGTGTATAAGTTTGGAATTTAGGATGAGGCTTCATTTAGCTTTGGGGTTCATGAAAATAGAAATCTAGAGGATGTTAATGTCACCTGTACCTAACTCACAATGCAATCCTCAAATAGTATTAAAGATTACATGGGAATAAAGAGATTTAGATTTCATTTTTCCTATTCTCAACATGATTGTTTCAGTACAGGATTTTTACTATGAAAGGCCTCCAGGATTTCCTATGTATTACTATAGGTGATAGGAAATAGGGACTGAATACTTAATAGGAGATAAAGTCTCAGTTTCTCCCCATTTCTAGTGATAGCTGGTTGAATTTGGAATATGTAGAATTAGCATAAGTTATTTTGCGGGAAGGACTTCTGTTGAAGAAGTTTTTAGAGCAATTCTGCAGAACAAAAGGCTCATTACTTTTGCCTAATTAAAATGAGGAAGCAAGCAAACAGTAGAAACTGAAATAGCAGGGAGATGTCACACGACAATCCCTTACTAACCAGTCCCGCACTCTCCTGCCCCAGTCTCTGGACAGTAACTCTCTACTACTGAGGTCAGCTTCTGTGAGTTCCCACTCAGCCAAGCTGTATCTAGAATTGAGTGTGTGACTCTCGCATTTACCAGGGTGTGTGTTAGACTATGTCCCTCAGATTTTAGGGAATAGGGAAAATAAGCAACTGATGAGGTGAAAGAATTGAATATTCCATATGAAGGTTAAGGAAACTGAAATTGTTTAAGGGGAGATTTGTGAACTCATAGGAAAACTTAAAATGACATCTTCTTCGCTGAGGCCCAAGAGGTTAAAGACTAGGAAGGGGAAGAATGAAATCAGCTGCAGTAGCAGGAGAAGACAAGGAAAAAGAGAGAATGTGCAATGAATAAAAAGTATCGGGGGAGGAAAGCGGGGTAGAGAAACGGGAGAAAAAAAGTAGAGGAAAAGAAAACTGAGGGAATGCAATGGCGAACACTGATGAATGCTTAGACTATCAACCTCTTTTTTAAAAAACTTCTTTTATACAGGAACCTTAATTACAAGATTTGCTACTACCACAAAGCAGGGAAGAAGAGTTTGCTAAAATTTAATTTTGAATGATTTTAAAACATTTTCTTTTTGATAACAGAAATGATAAATATGCACAATAAATACCTCAACTTCATTATTCAGGAATATGTGTGTTTCTCTTGTTACAAACAATGTACATTTGCTTCTAGGTATACCTGTTTAGTAGAACTACAAGGGTACCTTCAGTTGATTAATGACATTAATCATCAATTGGGGAGAAAATCTGCTTGGATAATTTAAAGCCTCTCCTAATGAATCTTTGCATGTCTTTAATATTGGGAGGTGGTTGCATGTCCTTCATTAGGAAATGTATGTAGACTGCAGAGGGGTCAACCGAGGGAGCCCTGCATGAACATTTATTGCAAGAGATTACTATCCACATTTGATTACAGCACATTACTTTCATGTTTGACTGCTTCCTGCTTGTCTTCTTTTAGTTTAGGCAATCTAATAATTTAACTGGTATTTATCATGTTAAAAAAATTTCATTTATTGTTTAAAGAATTGACTTCCTTTTCTCTGACCCACTTATTCTCCTTAGATGAGGTTTTTTTACCTGGTATAATCATCTTCAAAAATGTTTCATTATAGCCAGGCATGGTGTCTCACGCCTGTAATCCCAGCACTTTGGGAGGCCAAGGAGGGCGGATCACCTGAGGTCAGGAGTTTGAGACCAGCATGGTCAACATGGAGAAACCCTGTCTCTACTAAAATACAAAAATTAGCTGAGCATGGTGGTGGGCGCCTGTAATCCCAGCTATTCAAGAGACTGAGGCAGGAAAATAGCTTGAACCTGGCAGGTAGAGGTTGCAGTGAGCTGAGATCGTGCCATTGAGCCTGGACAACAAGAGCAAAACTCCCTCTAAAAGAAAAACAAAAACCAGTTTCATTATAGAAAATCCATAAAGCATCAGTGAAACTTCATATTGGCCTATATTGTTCTATAGACCTTAAATTATTTTTTAAAGTAAGTTATTTTGGGCCGGGCGTTGTGTCTCACACCTGTAATCCCAGCACTTTGGGAGGCCCAGGCGGTCGGATCACGAGGTTAGGAGATAAGACCATCCTGGCAAATACGGTGAAACCCCGCTTCTACTAAAAATACAAAAAAAAAAAAAAAAAAAAAAAAAAAATTGGCCGGGCGTGGCGGCGGGTGCCTGTAATCCCAGTACTCTGGAGGCAAGAACTCGGGAGGCGGAGCTTGCAGTGAGCCGAGATCGCACCACTGCACTCCAGCCTGGTCGACAGTGCGAGACTCTGTCTTTATAGGGATCTGTAAAATTGAGTGTACACTCTTCTTCCTTTACATCCTGGGGGTAGGTAGCACTGGGCACTGGAAACTGTAGCATAAAAGTGGAATGTTTTCTGGGAATGTTTATGTTACTCTGAGGAAAATATTTTAAAACAGAATAATTATATTAGAACAAAATCCAATATGGGAACAAAGTGTAAAGCTAGCTTGCATTTTTATAATACACAAGATAACAAAGAAATTTTGGGGTTAGGGCAGACATTGGCTCTTTTCTGTTTTAAGGGATTCTTATCCAAAAAAAAATAAGACATGCATTGCTAAGGTTTGGATATGGTTTGTTTGGCTCTCCAAGTGTCATGTTGAAATTTGATCTTCAATATTGGAGGTGGGAGAGGTTTGGGTCATGAATGCAAATCCCTCATGAATAGCTTGGCACCATTCTCACAGTAGTGAATGAGTTGTTTCTCACTCTATTAACTCCCATGAGAGCTGCTTGTTAAAAAGAGCCTGTCACCTGCAAGCCCTCTTGTTTCCTTTCTCACCATGTGATCTGCACATTCTGGCTTCCCTTCACTTTCTGCCATGAATGGAAGCTTCTTGAAGCCTTCATCAAAAGCAGATGTTTATGCCATGCTTCTAGTACAGCCTGCAGAACTGAGAACAAAGTAAATCATTTTTCTTTACAAATTACCCAGTCTCAGGTATTCCTTTATAGCAACACAGATGGACTAAGGTAAGCAGTGCTACAGAGTCTAAGAACTGTAATTTATAAGTCACTTCTAGGTAATTAAGTTATACTATGATACCCTGAAAGAGTTGTCCTCATATGGACCAATGTTTCCCAATTGAAAAAGAGATTTGCAGTTGATTACTCAGATACGTAGACTTGGAAAACAAAAAAATGCCTTTGCTAATATAAATAGTACTGGCAGGCAGGTAATAGATATCCTGAGATAAAAGCATTACTCACATTGGTTACTCTCAATTCAATTTTACAGTATTTGTCTTGTCTATTCTTTCATTGCAAGCTAACTCAGGCAGACAAAGCAGAAGTCAGGAAACCTGGTTAAGTGGCTTTGACATTTTTAATCCTTATAGTAGACACAATTTTATATTATCTTTTTATTTCACTGTACACATACAGTAAAAATAACAAAGATTTCTATTAGAGTTCCTAAAAGGAAATGATAATGATATATAAAACAGACAATGAATTTAGATTTTGCAAAGTCAGTAAGCACTCTCTTGATTTTTCTTTTACCTTTTTCTCCTTCCTTCCTCTTTCTTTTTTTTCTTCCTTCCTTCCTTCCTTCTTCCTCCCTCCATCCTTCCCTTCTTTCTTCATCTCCTTTCCTTTCCTTCCTTCCTTTTTTCCTTTCTTCCTTCCTTCTTCCTTTCTTTCTATTTTTATACACTCTACTATTATTCTTTAAGGATATTAATAAAGAGCATGAAAAAACAACCTCGTAAAATTTATCAAATGCTTGCAAATATTAAAAACCAATTTTTTTCACACACCATTCACCTTCCTAAATTCTTAGAAAAAGATAAAAGTAGTTCTTTTGTTATTTAAATATATGTAAAGCAAGTCAGTCTTCTTAGAAAATTAATATTAATTTCCTTTTTCTAAATATTAGGACTTTCTTAATCCCATCAAAAGGAAATGCATTTTAAACCTTTTTAATTTTAACAGGGTTATTATTTTGCATTGTAAGAAACTCATGTAAGTAGTCTTCAGCCTGACAGGCTGGCACTATTAGAGACTGGTTAAATCAAATATTTCTGTGACCTATAATTTGAAGAGCAGAAGAATTCTAGTTCTGATTTACAAAGCTTTTCTGTATCTTGTCTTCCAGGTAATTTTCAACTCACAAAACCAATGTTGGTTCCTGTCAAGTCCTTCTTTTTCTTATACAGTCTCTCAGAATTAATATGTATCCTCTGAAGTGGGATCTGCTATTAAAGTGCTTTCTTCTTATTCCAAAGCATTATGTGGATTTTTCTGCTCTTAACCATTGGCATTTAGGGAGATATTAGTCACGTGACATAACAATCCCTCTGTATCTCCTCTTTTTCTCTGAAGCTGCAAGGGGATGTGAAATGATATCCAGCTTACATCTGCTGCCCATGCCTCACCACCTCTCAGTTTGCTAGACCACATGCCTTTGTTCCTTCTAATTCATGAGTACTGGAGTTTCTAGCATTCTTTCTCACACATTTGTCATTCTAACTCTTTCATATTGGTATTTCCATTTTTCCTTCAAACTTCAAAGTCATTCACTTATGTCTTGGATAATGCCAGTCAGAGTTAAATAAATAAAACTAAATGAGTTTTTCTCTCTGTAAGACATGTTGAAAGTGTTATTATGCTTGGAGACCAGACAATTTTCTTTTATTGTGTTTATGTTCCCAATTTTGGATTTTTGCTGAAGTAGATGAATGACTAGCTTATTATAAGATATTGCATTGTCCTGTGAATTCTTTTCAGTTACTTTATTTTAATCAGATATGCTGGGGGAACATTGTGATCCAGAGGTCAAATAGCCATTGAGAGTCAAAGATGCTGCTTTGGGCTCTGGTATCATTCTTTATTCAGTGATATTCTCAAGGTTTATATTTTCCTTCCTCCAAAGTAACTTTTCTTCTTTTGCTGAAATTACTCTAGCAGAAGTTACTGTGCCCTTTATCTACAATGTGAATGGCTTTTTCCCTGGCCATTAATCTGACCAACACTAACATTTAATATTGTTGCTCACATTGAAACTATCCCCAACTTTTGTTTTCCTTATTTTCTTATTCCTTCTCTATTATCTTTTGGTTCTCTCCTTTCTTCTAAAACTTAGTGTAGGCATTTCTCAATGTTTTGCTTAACCTTTGCTTTTTTTCTCTACATTTTTTCCTTGACTATCTTACCTATTTCCTTGACTTTAACTTCAGTTTTTACTGTTTTCCTAAATTTAGTGTTTAGCTATTTCCTAAAATATCCTTTCTGCCAAATTCAAGTAAAGATAGGAGAGCCATCAGCTATCTTACATGATGGATTATCCCTGAGTTGATTTGATTTTGATTCCCCTGTGTTCTTACGAGACATTATAAAATATAATGTTATATCCATTGGAACTCTTGTTTTCCGGTAACAGAAATGACTCAAATTGGCTTAGGAAAAATGAAATTTTGTGATTATAAAAATTACAAGTTCAGTAGGATGCTAGCTTCAGATAAGATTAAATTCAGTCTTTGAATAATGTCTTCCAGCCTCCATCTCTTGACCTCCCTTCATTTCCTGGTACTGCTTTCCTTTGAATTGACTTCAATCCCATAACAGCTTTCTATTTTTTATTTTTATTTTTTTTGCCATTTCCAGAATCCCATCATTTTTATTGAGAGACATTCCTTTGAAAAGAATACTTCCCAATCATTCTATCAAAAATACTATGCTTGAAGAGAAGCACTGCTGGAATGGCAAGGATTTTTGAAAATCTGTTTCCTCCATATCATTGTAAAACTTGTCAAAATCAATGTTTCAGAACTCTGGAAATTAATGAAAGGCTTATAACAATCCAAGACTTTTTTTTTTTTTTTTTTTTTTTTGTAGCTGAATCTCTGTAAGAATAGTGAGCTTCTTGGCATGTTAACTTGCTCAGTTCCCATCTCCCTCTCCCCATCTCTTTATTAGACTTGGAATTGAACAGGCTTGCAAACACAGTAGCTGTAAAAACAATCAGATTAGCAGCTGTGAAAAGGGGTAAGATGACTTTGGAACATCTCCAAACTTCATCCCCCCAAAATTGTCACTGCTTGACCTATCTAGCAGCATCCTGGAGGAGACCTTCTAAAATACAGTACTGTATTATATTTACCAGGACATGTCTTTACTTGACCTTACCCAGAGCTGGTTGGGGTTAGCAAGAGGTTGAACAAAAACAAAAACAAACAACTGCAAAACAGAACAAAAACAAAACTTAAAAAAAATAAGAATGGTTGTAAACATTGAAAAACAATTGACTTACCTTCAGCTTCACTGATTCTTATGGGAGTCTAAATCTGCTATTTGGCCTTGCTAACAAATTTTTTATTTCAGTTATTATACTTTTCAACTCCAGAATTTCTATTTGGTTATTTTCTATAATTTTTATATTGCTATTTATATTCTTTGTTGGTGAGACATCTTTTTTTATACTTTTAGAAATTCTTTAGACATAGTAATTTTTTAAAAAAATCCTTTAATTTTTGTTATAGTTGTAATAGCAGAGTTAAAGTCTTTATCTAATAAGTCCAACATGTGGGCAGTTTCCACTGACTGCTTTTTTACATCCATATATGAGCAATATTTCCTTTTTCTTTGCATGTGTCAATTTTTTTTTTTTGTGGAGAACTGGAGATTTTGAATAATATAATGTGCTAACTCCCCAAAACAGATTTCCCCCACTCAGGGTTTACTATTGCTGCTATTTGTTACTATTGTTGCTGTTTTTTTAGTGACTTAACTTGAATGCTTCACTCAGGTCCCTATTCACTGTCATAAGCATTCACAGGAGTCTCTGCTTGTTTAACTTAGTGGTCAGCTAATGATCACACACAGGTTTTTAAATGCCATGAATCAATAAGTATCCCAGCCTTTACTGAGGGCTTCATATGTGTGTTGGGGCATGCCTTTAATACTTGGGTACTTTAAAACTCTGCATCAGCCTTTACTTCTTGATTGTGCAGCGTCTCAAGCTAGAGGTGAGAGTATGGCCTTCTCAGATGTTTCCTAGGCATGCTCAAGCCCTGTACATGTGCAGGTCCTTCTGGGATTTCAGATATATACTGGAGCCATTCAAATTCTATGGAAACAAAATAGCATTGTCCCAAATCATCAATGGGTCAAAAAAAAAGAACCCAATAAAAATGAGAAAATACTTTGAGATGAATAAAAATGAACCCAAAACTTACAGGATGTGGATAAAGCAGTGCTTACAGAGATATTTCAGGCTCCTGCCACCTATATTACAAAACAATAAAGTTTTCAATCCAATACTGTAATATTTTCGTCTTAAGAAAAGAGAAAAAAGAGCAAATGAAGCTCATAACAAGCAGAAAGAGGGAAATAATAAAGATTAGAGTGAAAGTAAATGAAATAGAGAAAACAAAAACAGTAAAGAAAATCAACAAAACCAAAACTTATTTTCTGAAAATTTGAAAAAGAAAATCACAAATTACTGAGACTGATTCAAGAATAAGTAGAAAATCTGAATAGATTTATATCTATTTAAGGGGTAGGATTAGAAATTTAAAAAAATAAACTTCTAACAAAGAAAAGACTAGGTCTAGATTTCTGGGTGATTTCTACCAGATATAAAAAAAGAATCAGAAGATGGCGGAATAGGAACAGCTCCAGTCTCCAACTCCCAGTGTGAGTGACACAGAAGACAGGTGATTTCTGCACTTTCAACTGAGGTACTGGGTTCATCTCACTAGGGAGTGCCTGACAATCAGTGCTGGTCAGCTGCTGCAGCCCCACCAGCCAGAGCTGAAGCAGGGTGAGGCATTGCCTCACCTGGGAAGCCCAAGAGGGAAGGGAATCCCTTTTCCTAGCCAGGGGAACTGAGACACACAACACCTGGAAAATCAGGTAACTCCCACCCCAATACTGTGCTTTACCAAGGATCTTAGCAAATGGGCACACCAGGAGATTATATCCCACACCTGGCCGGGAGGGTCCCATGTCCACGGAGCCTCCCTCATTGCTAGCACAGCAGTCTGCGATCTCTCGGCAAGGCAGCAGGGAAGCTGGGTGAGGGGCACCTGCCATTGCTGAGGCTTAAGTAGGTAAACAAAGTGGCTGGGAAGCTCCAACTGGGTGGAACTCACAGCAGCCCAAAGAGTCCTGCCTGTCTCTGTAGACTCCACCTCTGGGGACAGGGCAGAGCTAAACAACAACAACAACAACAAAAAAGCAGCTGAAACCTCTGCAGACGCAAACGACTCTGTCTGACAGCTTTGAAGAGAGCAGTGGATCTCCCAACACGGAGGTTGAGATCTGAGAACGGACAGACTGCCTGCTCAAGTGGGTCCCTGACCCCTGAGTAGCCTAACTGGGAGACATCCCCCACTAGGGGCAGTCTGACACCCCACACCTCACAGGGTGGAGTACACCCCTGAGAGGAAGCTTCCAAAGCAAGAATCAGACAGGTACACTCGCTGTTCAGAAATATTCTATCTTCTGCAGCCTCTGCTGCTGATACTCATGCAAACAGGGTCTGGAGTGGACCTCAAGCAATCTCCAGCAGACCTACAGCTGAGGGTCCAGACTGCTAGAAGGAAAACTAACAAACAGGAAGGACACCCACACCAAAACCCCATCAGTAGGTCACCATCATCAAAGACCAGAGGCACATAAAACCACAAAGATGGGGAAAAAGGAAGGCAGAAAAGCTGGAAATTCAAAAAATAAGAGCACATCTCCCCCTCCAAAGGAACGCAGCTCATCACCAGCAACAGATCAAAGCTGGACGGAGAATGACTTTGACGAGATGAGAGAAGAAGGCTCCAGTCCATTAAATTTCTCAGAGCTAAAGGAGGAATTACATACCCAGCGCAAAGAAACTAAGAATTTTGAAAAAAGAGTGGCAGAATTGATAGCTAGAATAATTAATGCAGAGAAGGCCATAAACGACCTGACAGAGATGAAAACCATGACACGAGAAATAAGTGACAAATGCACAAGCTTCAGTAACCGACTCGATCAACTGGAAGAAAGAGTATCAGCGATTGAGGATCAAATGAATGAAATGAAGCGAGAAGAGAAATCTAAAGAAAAAAGAAGAAAAAGAAATGAACAAAGCCTGCAAGAAGTATGGGATTATGTAAAAAGACCAAATCTACGTCTGATTGGGGTGCCTGAAAGTGAGGGGGAAAATGGAACCAAGTTGGAAAACACTCTGCAGGATATCATCCAGGAGAACTTCCCCAACCTAGTAGGGCAGGCCAACATTCAAATTCAGGAAATACACAGAACACCACAAAGATACTCCTCGAGAAGAGCAACTCCAAGACACATAATTGCCAGATTCACCAAAGTTGAAATGAAGGAAAAAATCTTAAGGGCAACCAGAGAGAAAGGTCGGGCTACCCACAAAGGGAAGCCCATCAGACTAACAGCAGATCTCTCGGCAGAAACTCTACAAGCCAGAAGAGAGTGGGGGCCAATATTCAACATTCTTAAAGAAAAGAATTTTCAACCCAGAATTTCATATCCAGCCAAACTAAGTTTCATAAGTGAAGGAGAAATAAAATCCTTTACAGATAAGCAAATGCTTAGAGATTTTGTCACCACCAGGCCTGCCTTACAAGAGACCCTGAAGGAAGCACTAAACATGGAAAGGAACAACCGGTACCAGCCATTGCAAAAACATGCCAAAATGTAAAGACCATCGAGGCTAAGAAGAAACTGCATCAACTAACGAGCAAAATAACCAGTTAATATCATAATGGCAGGATCAAGTTCACACATAACAATATTAACCTTAAATGTAAATGGGCTAAATGCTCCAATTAAAAGACACAGACTGGCAAACTGGATAAAGAGTCAAGACCATCAGTTTGCTGTATTCAGGAGACCCATCTCACACGCAGAGACATACATAGGCTCAAAATAAAGGGATGAAGGAAGATCTACCAAGCAAATGGAGAACAAAAAAAAGCAGGGGTTGCAATACTAGCCTCTGATAAAACAGACTTTAAACCATCAAAGATCAAAAGACACAAACAAAGCCATTACATAATGGTAAAGGGATCAATTCAACAGGAAGAGCTAACTATCCTAAATATATATGCACCCAATACAGGAGCACTCAGATTCATAAAGCAAGTCCTTAGAGACTTACAAAGAGACTTAGACTCCCATACAATAATAATGGGAGACTTCAACACCCCACTGTCAACATTAGACAGATCAACGAGACAGAAAGTTAACAAGGATATCCAGGAATTGAACTCATCTCTGCACCAAGCAGACCTAATAGACATCTACAGAACTCTCCACCCCAAATCAACAGAATATACATTCTACTCAGCACCACGTCGCACTTATTCCAAAATTGACCACATAATCGGAAGTAAAGCACTCCCAGCAAATGTACAAGAACAGAAATTATACCAAACTGTCTCTCAGACCACAGTGCAATCAAACTAGAACTCAGGACTAAGAAACTCAATCAAAACCGCTCAGCTACATGGAAACTGAATAACCTGTTCCTGAATGACAACTGGGTACATAACGAAATGAAGGCAGAAATAAAGATGTTCTTTGAAACCAGTGACAACAAAGATACAACATACCAGAATCTCTGGGACACATTAAAGCAGTGTGTAGAGGGAAATTTATACCACTAAATGTCCACAAGAGAAAACTGGAAAGATCTAAAATTGACACTCTAACATCACAATTAAAAGAACTAGAGAAGCAAGAGCAAACACATTCAAAAGCTAGCAGAAGGCAAGAAATAACTAAGATCAGAGAAGAACTGAAGGACGTAGAGACACAAAAAACCCTCCAAAAAAATCAATGAATCCAGGAGTTGGTTTTTTGAAAAGATCAACAAAATTGATAGACTACTAGCAAGACTAATAAAGAAGAAAAGAGAGAAGAATCAAATTGACGCAATAAAAAATGATAAAGGGGATATCACCACCGACCCCACAGAAATACAAACTACTATCAGAGAATACTATAAACACCTCTATGCAAATAAAGTAGAAAATCTAGAAGAAATGGATAATTTCCTGGACACTTACACTCTCCCAAGATTAAACCAGGAAGAAGCTGAATTCCTGAATAGACCAATAGCAGGCTCTGAAATTGAGGCAATAATTAATAGCCTACCAACGAAAAAAAGTCCAGGACCAGATGGATTCACAGCTGAATTCTACCAGAGGTACAAGGAGGAGTTGGTACCATTCCTTCTGAAACTATTCCAATCAATAGAAAAAGAGGGAATCCTCCATAACTCATTTTATGAGGCCAACATCATCCTGATACCAAAGCCTGGCAGAGACACAACAAAGAAAGATAATTTTAGACCAATATCCCTGATGAACATCGATGCAAAAATCCTCAATAAAATACTGGCAAACCGGATCCAGCAGCTCATCAAAAAGCTTATCCACCATGATCAAGTGGGCTTCATCCCTGGGATGCAAGGCTGGTTCAACATATGCAAATCAATAAATGTAATCCAGCATATAATCAGAACCAAAGACAAAAACCACATGATTATCTCAATAGATGCAGAAAAGGCCTTTGACAAAATTCAACAGCCCTTCATGCTAAAAACTCTCAATAAATTCGGTATTGATGGAATGTATCTCAAAATAATAAGAGCTATTTATGACAAACCCACAGCCAATATGATACTGAATGGGCAAAAACTGGAAAAATTCCCTTTGAAAACTGGCAGAAGACAGGGATGCCCTCTCTCACCACTCCTATTCAAGATAGTGTTGGAAGTTCTGGCTAGTGCAATCAGGCAAGAGAAAGAAATAAAGGGTATTCAGTTAGGAAAAGAAGAAGTCAAATTGTCCCTGTTTGCAGATGACATGATTGTATATTTAGAAAACCCCATTGTCTCAGCCCAAAATCTCCTTAAGCTGATAAGCAACTTCAGCAAAGTCTCAGGATACAAAATTAATGTGCAAAAATCACAAGCATTCTTATACACCAGTAACAGACAAACAGAGAGCCAAATCATGAATGAACTTCCATTCACAATTGCTTCAAAGAGAATAAAATACCTAGGAATCCAACTTACAAGGGATGGAAAGGACCTCTTCAAGGAGAACTACAAACCACTGCTCAGTGAAATAAAAGAGGACACAAACAAATGGAAGAACATTCCATGCTCATGGATAGGAAGAATCAATATTGTGAAAATGGCCATACTGCCCAAGGTAATTTATAGATTCAATGCCATTCCCATCAAGCTACCAATGACTTTCTTCACAGAATTGGAAAAAACTGCTTTAAAGTTCACATGGAACCAAAAAAGAGCCCGCATTGCCAAGACAATCCTAAGTCAAAAGAACAAAGCTGGAGGCATCACGCTACCTGACTTCAAACTATACTACAAGGCTACAGTAACCAAAACAGCATGGTACTGGTACCAAAACAGAGATATAGACCAATGGAACAGAACAGAGTCCTCAGAAATAATACCACACATCTACAGCCATCTGATCTTTGACAAACCTGACACAAACAAGAAATGGGGAAAGGATTCCCTATTTAATAAATGGTGCTGGGAAAATTGGCTAGCCATAAGTAGAAAGCTGAAACTGGATCCTTTCCTGACTCCTTATATGAAAATTAATTCAAGATGGATTAGAGACTTAAATGGTAGACCTAATACCATAAAAACCCTAGAAGAAAACCTAGGTAATACCATTCAGGACATAGGCATGGGCAAGGACTTCATGTCTGAAACACCAAAAGCAACGGCAACAGAAGCCAAAATTGACAAATGGGATCTCATTAAACTAAAGAGCTTCTGCACAGCAAAAGAAACTACCATCAGAGTGAACAGGCAACCTACAGAATGGGAGAAAATTTTTGCAATCTACTCATCTGACAAAGGGCTAATATCCAGAACCTACAAAGAACTCAAACAAATTTACAAGAAAAACCAAACAAAACCATCAAAAAGTGGGCAAAGGATATGAACAGATATTTCTCAAAAGAAGACATTCATACAGCCAACAGGCACATGAAAAAATGCTCATCATCACTGGCCATCAGAGAAATGCAAATCAAAACCACAATGAGATACCATCTCACACCAGTTAGAATGGCAATCATTCAAAAGTCAGGAAACAACAGGTGCTGGAGAGGATATGGAGAAATAGGAACACTTTTACACTGTTGGTGGGATTGTAAACTAGTTCAACCAATATGGAAAACAGTATGGTGATTCCTCAAGGATCTAGCACTAGAAGTACCATATGACTCCGCCATCCCATTACTGGGTATATACCCAAAGGATTATAAATCATGCTGCTATAAAGACACATGCACACGTATGTTTATTGTGGCACTATTCACAATAGCAAAGACTTGGAATCAACCCAAATGTCCATCAGTGACAGACTGGATTAAGAAAATGTGGCACATATACACCATGGAATACTATGCAGCCATTAAAAAGGATGAGTTTGTGTCCTTTGTAGGGACATGGATGCAGCTGGAAACCATCATTCTCAGAAAGTATCACAAGAACAGAAAACCAAATACCACATGTTCTCACTCATAGGTGGGAACTGAACAATGAGATCACTTGGACTCTGGAAGGGGAACATCACACACCAGGGCCTATCATGGGGAGGGGGGAGGGGGAAAGGGTTGCATTGGGAGTTATACCTGATGTAAATGACGAGCTGATGGGTGCTGACTAGTTGATGGGTGCAGCACAGCAACATGGCACATGTATACATATGTAACAAACCTGCACGTTATGCACATGTACCCTAGAACTTAAAGTATAATAATAATAATAATAATAATAATAATAATTATAATAAAAAGAATCAACACCTATACTTCTCGAACTCTTCCGAAGAACAGAAGAGGAGACAACACTTCCCAACTCTTCTATGAGGCCATTATTACTCTGATATCAAAACCAGACAAAGACATCACAGGAGAAAAAAACTCTGAAAAAACTTATCTTAAAAACATTAATGTAAAAAGACTCAGAAATACTAGCAAACCTAATTCTGCATTCATATACATACATAAATCATGAATAAGTCAGATTTAATCTACAAATGCAATGTTGGTTCAACATACAAAGATCAACCAGCACAATGCACTAAATCAATGAAATAAAGGATGAAACCCACATGATCATTTCAATGGAAGTGGAAAAAAAAGACCACTTGACAAAATCCAACACTATTTTGTGATAAAGCCACTCAATAAATTGAAATATCAGCTTGGTGCAAAAATAATTGTGGTTTTAATGGCAAAACCAGAATTGCTTTTGCACCAACCTAATAGAAAGGAACTTCCTCATTGGCTTGGTGACTAGGTGGCACTCTTATTAGAATTAGGTAAAAGTCTTCCCCGCCCCACCGCCCACCCCCAGGTATATACAGCCCATGGAAAGTTGAGTGAATTTGTGCTGTTTCCTGGCTCCTATCCTGCTCTTTTGATTGTTTTGTATGCAGGGCTGAAATCAACCTAACATAACTGGGTGAACAGCTAATGGGCTTTCCTTCAGGTTCACGGGGCTCAAGTAGAAGCGATCTACTAAGGCCGGTGGCTCAAGCCTGTAATCCCAGCACTTTGGGAGGCCCGAGGCAGTGAGGATCCGGAGGTCAGAATCGAGACATCCTGGTAATAACAGTGAAACCCGATCTCTATAAAAATACAAAAACTAGCGGGCGAGGTGGTGGGCGCCGCAGCATTGCTTCGGGGCTGAGGCAGGAGAATGGCGTAAATCCGGGAGGCGGAGCTTGCAGTGAGCCGAGATCCGGCCACTGCACTCCAGCCTGGGCGACAGAGCGAGACTCCACCTCAAAAAAAAAAAAAAAAAGGAAATGATCTACTCTTTGCCCAGTTTTTTTTTTTTTCCCAGGGGCTCTGGGAGCATATAAATTGGAAAGAAGAGGGATACATGAATCTCAGGACATTTTCCTCTTTTCCTTTGGGTGAACATTGAAAAACCAAGAGAAGATTTTCAAATAATTTTTTTCTTAAACAAGTTAATCTGTGGATTTTAAAATTCAAACCTGTGAGAAACTGGAAGTTTCATTATTTCCTTAATGGATATACTCTTTAAATATTAATTCACATGGGAGGATTGCTTGAGCCCAAAGTTTCAATGCTACAGTGAGGTGACTGTGCCAGTATACTCCAGCCTGATGCAAGAGAGTGAGACTGTGTCTCTAAAAAGAAATAATAAATAAAAATAAAATATTAATTCATGCATTTTTTTTTCTTTGTCAATCTTGCTAAAGGTTTTTCAACTTTACTTGTTTTTTCAAAGAACCAGATTTTGGTTCCACTAATATTTTCTATTGTATTTTGTTCTCCATTTTATTGGTATCTGTTATATTTGTTGTTTTCTTATTTTCTGCTTGCCTTGGGTTTATTTTTCTCTTTTTTCCTTAACATGAAATCTTAGGTTATTGATTCAAAACCTTTCTTCTTTATAATATAATTATATGATGCTATAAATTTTCCTCTAAGGCTTGCTTTATTGTTATTTCACAAACTTTTATGTGTTGAACTTTATTGTTCACTTTAAGATATTTTCTAATTTCTCCAAAGACTTCTTCTTTGATCCATAGATTACTTAGTATTGTGTTATTCAATTTCCAAGTGTTCAGATCTTCTGTCTTTACATTATAATATTTTTCTTTAATTTATAATTTCTTATTTTAGAAATTTGAAAGAAAATACATGGAAAAACAGAAAAGAATAAAGTAATGAAATTAGTAGATATAGTAGTTATTCATTACCTAGAGATAAAAACTGTTAATAATTTAGTATGTGTGCCTCCAATTGTTTTTACTATATCAATAGATATATCATCTATATTTATATTTAACCTTTACCCTTACCTATATACAATCTATATCTACGTCTGTATATGTGTTTTTCATCAAATTGGAATCAGAGTATAGATGCTGTTTCTTCTCTTTTTTTTTTTTTTTTTTTAACTTCTAAGTTCAGGGGTACATGTGCAGCAAGTTCAGGTTTGTTACATAGGTAAATGTGTGTCATGGGAGTTTGTTGTATAGGTTATTTCATCACCCAAGTATTAAGCCTAGTATCCATTAGTTATTTTTCCTGTTCCTCTCCCTCCTCCCACCATCCAACCTCTGATGGATCCCAGTGTGTGTTGTTCCTCTGTGTCCATGGTTCTCATCATTTAGCTCCCACTTATAAGGGAGAACATGCAGTATTTGTTTTTCTTTTTGTTTTGTTTTTTGTTTGTTTGTTTGTTTGTTTTTCAGACGGAGTTTTGCTCTGTCGCCTGGGCTGGCATGCAGTGGCGCAATATCGGCTCGCAAACTCCGCCTCCCGGGTTCATGCCATTCTCCTGCCTCAGCCTCCCGAGTAGTTGGGATTACAGATGCCTGCCATCACGCCCGGCTCATTTTTGTATTTTTAGTAGAGATGGGGTTTCACCGTGTTAACCAGGATGATCTCGATGTCCTGGCCTCGTGATCCGTCTACCTCAACCTCCCAAAATGCTGGGATTACAGGCATGAGCCACTGCGGCCCCCCAGCATTTGTTTTTTTGTTCCTGTGTTAGTTTGCTAAGGATAATGATCTCCAGCTCTATCCATGTCCCTGCAAAGCACACGATCTCATTCTTTTTATGGCTGAATAGTATTCTATGTTGTATGTATACCACATTTTCTTTATGTAGTCTATCATTGATGGGCATTTAGGTTGATTCCATGTCTGCCATTGTAAATAGCTCTGCAGTTAACATACATGTGCATGTGTCTTTGTAATAGAACGATTTATATTCCTTTGAGTATATACCCAGGTGTTGAATGGAATTCTGTCTTTAGGTCTTTGATGAATTGCCACACTGTCTTCCACAATAGTTGAACTAATTTACACTCCCACCAACAGTGTATAAGTGTTGCATTTTCCCCACCACCTGGGGAAAATGCATCTGTTATTTTTTCACTTTTTAATAGTAGCCATTCTGCCTGGTGTGAGATGATATCTTGTTAGGGTTTTGATTTAGATTTCTCTAATAATCAGTGATGTTGAGCTTTTTTCCAGTGATTGTTGGCTGTATATACAAACTGTTTCTAACTTTTTTCATTTAGTCATATATTGCAGAAAAACTTATTTTCTGTAAAATGATTTTGGGGACAAGTACTACATATAAGTGCACAAATCATTAGTAAATTTTCACAAAGTGAACATACCCATGTAGACGTCACCTAGATCGAGAAAGAGAGCACCACATAACATTCCTCTCACCTCATCAAGAAAAGGTAATCACTATTTTAAATGTTATCACAATCAATTACACTTGCTTGTTTAAAACTTTATGTAAATGGAGTAAAACAGTGTGTGTTATTCTGTGTCTGGTTTGTTTTGCTCAACATTATGTTTGGACATTTTGTCTATATTATGGATGTTGTTCATTTGACTTCATTGCTGTATAATACTCTATTGAGTGAATATAACATAATATTTAATTCATCCTATTTGGGGGCTAGCAATTTATTTATTTATTTTCAACTTTTATTTTAGATACAGTGGGTAGATGTGCAGGTTTATTACATGGGAATATTGCTTGATGCTGAGGCTTGGGGTATGGATCCCGTCACCCAGGCAGTGAGTATAATACCAGATAGGTAGTTTTTCAATTCATTCCCCCCTTTTACCTTCTCCCCTGTAGCAGTCTGCAGTGTCTATTGTTCCCTTATTTGCATCCATGTGTGATCAATGTTTAGCTCCCACTTGTAAGTGAGAACATATATCATATTTGGCTTTCTGTTCCTTCATTAGTCCACTTAAAAGTATGACCTCCACCTGCATCCATGTTTCTCCAAAGAATATTATTTCATTTTTATTTATCATTGTATAGTATTCCACGGTGCATTTGTAACACATTTTCTTTATCCAATCTACAATTGATGGGTATCTGGATTGATTTCATGTCTTTGCTATTATAAATAGTTCGTCAATGAACATGTAAGTGCATGTGTATTTTTGGAAGAATATTTATTTTTCTTTGGGTATATACCCAGCAATGGGATTGTTAGGCTGAATGGTAGCCCTGTTTAAAGTTCCTTGGAGAAATCTCTGAACTGCTTTCCACTGTGACTGAACTAATTTACATTCTTACCAACAGAGTGTAAGTATTCCCTTTTCTCTGGAGCCTTACCAGCATCTGTTGTTTTTTGACATTTTAATAATAGTAATTTTGTTTGCTGTGAGATGGTATTCCATTGTGGTTTTGATGTGTATTTCTTTGGTGATTAGTGATGCTGAGCAGTTTTTCGTATGTTTGTTGGCTGCTTGTATGTCATCTTTTGAAAAGTGCCTGTTCAGCTCCTTTGCTCATTTTTTAAGGTGGTTATTTTTTTTTCTTGTTGATTTCTCTAATTTCCCTATAGATTGCAGATATTAGGCCTTTGTTGGATGCATACTTTGCAAATCTCTTCTATTCTGTGGGTTGTCTGTTTACTCTGTTGACAGTTTATTTTGCTGTTCAGAAACTCTGTAGCTGAATTAGGTCCAGCTTCTCTATTTTCGTTTTTGTTACAATTGCTTTTGGGAACTTAGCCAAAAATTCTTTGCCAATGCTAATGTTGAAACAAGTATTTCCTTGGTTGTCTTCTAGGATTTTAACAGTTTGAGGTCTTATGTTTCAATCTTTGATCGATTTCAAGTTTTTTGTGTATGGTGAAAGGTAGGGGTTCAGCTTCAATTTTCTGCATATGACTATCCAACTGTACAGCTTCATTTCTGAGTTTCCAATTCTGTTCCATTGGTCTATGTGCCTGTTTTTGTAAGAGTACCATGTTGTTTTGGTTATCATAGCTTTATAGTGTAGTTTGAAGTCAGATAGTATGATGCTTCCAGCATTGTTCTTTTTGCTTTGGATTGCTTTTTCTATTCAGGCTCTTTTTTTCCATATGAATTTTAAGATAATTATTTTCAAATTCTGTGAAGAATAACATTGGTAGTTTGATAGGAATAGCATTTAATCTTGAAATTGCTTTGGGTAGTATGGCCATTTTTACAATAATGATTCTTCCAATGTATGAGCATGGAGTGCTTTTCCATTTATTTCTATCATTTTTGATTTCTTTCAAGAGTGTTTTTTAATCTTTGTAGAGATATTTCACCTCCTTGATAAGTTGTATTACTTGGTGTCTCAGTTTCTTTTGTGGCTATTGTAAATGTAATTGTGTTCTTATTTTCACTCTAAGCTCAGCCATCATTTGTTTATAGAAATACTACTGAATTTTGCTCATTGATTTTATATTCTGAAACTTTACTAAAGTATTTTATCAGTTCTCAGAGCATTTTGTCAGAGTCTTTAGGATTTTCACTGGTGTGGAAGCCTTGTGGAAGGAAGCAAACCTAGGTCCTACACCAGCCTGCAAACCTATGAGGCTCATCTCTGTCAATTTTCTGAGTGTGGGCTCCTCTGTAAGTGCCAGGCACAGATCCCTGCTCAGCACTCCTGAACCATGGGCTGCAGCCCTTGGGTACTAGGAACTGCCTTGGGTACTAGGAACTGCCATCAGAATCTTTGACGATTCTGGGTGTGCTGCAAGATCTGAAGTGCTCCTGGGCTACGAGAAAGCACTCAGAAAGCACCCAGGTTGGGCAGCAGGACTGTGCTGTGAACACATTTCTTTGTAGCATTCAGGGAGGAGCCTGGGGAGTGCTGGTGGGCAGGTGGGCCTGCAGAACAGACATGCTCCAGGCCCATGGAGAAGCCAGCCCTGCTTTTTCCCTGGCAGTTAGCTGGGGCCAGAGGCTGTTAGGAAGATAGGTAACCTTGGGGGATGTGCGCTTACAGCCGGGCTCCCTGGAGCTGTCCTCCATACAAAGATCCCCGGCTACCTGCCTGCTGTAGCTGTGTTTCTGTCAAATCTCTGGGGAGATTCCCCCAATCAGCTTAAATATCTGCGGGCAGCGTGGGATTCCCTGAAGCTAAGAATCCAGAGGTCCACAGCAAGAGTGGGAAGTCGTTTGGTCTCTTCACTCACCCCTTCCCCAGAAGCCATTCAGGGTGAGAACCAGCCCTGGCATTCAGGGACCTGATATGTGGTTCGTAGCTTCTTCCTCTTCAGCCTCAGCATCTGCCACGTTTGGCATTTTCTCTCCAATGATTTGTTCAAATTATGTTAGTTGAGTTGAAATCCTGGTCTTTCTCCCCGGGAGTGGAGCTTCCAGGCTGCACCTAGTTGGTCATTTTCCCATTCCCCCGTTATTAATTTCTAATCTAGTTTATTATGTTTGGAGAATATATTTTGTTTGATTTAAATTCTTTTAAACTCATTAAGATTTGTTTTATGACCCAGGGCGTGATTTATCTTGGTAAATATTTCACGTACACTTGAAACAAATGTGTCTTCTGCTGTTGTTGGGAGGAGTGTTATATAAATATCATTTAGATTTGTTTGGTTGATAGTGTTGTCTAGTTCTATATTCTTGCTGATATTATTAGTTACTGACAAAAATGTCTTGAAGTCCCTAACTATCATTGTGCATTTACCCATTTCTCTTTTTAGTTCTGGCACTTTTTTGCTTCATGTGTTTTGAAGCTGTGTTTTCATGTGCATCCACCTAGAGGATTTTTATGTCTTTTTGGTGAATTGACTCTTTTTGACATTTTGTAGTGTCCATTCTTATCCCTGGTAATCCTTTGTTGCAAGGTGTACTTTGTCTGACATTAATCTATTCACTCTGGCTTCTTCTAATTTGAGCGTGCATGGTATAGTTTTTTTAATCTTCCTTGTAATTTTAATTTACCTCTAGTATTACAGTTGAAGTAAATTTCTTGTAGACAGTATTTTAGATCATTAAAAATATTCTATTGACCTTTTAAACATTTATATATAGTCAGATCATTTATATTTAATGTAATTTTATGTATTTGAAATTTTGTCTATAATTTTACCTTGTGTTTGATCACTCCACTTTTATTCTTCTGTTTCTTCTTTACTGCCTCCTTTAGGGTTATTTAATCATTAAAAAAATTCCATTTAAATTTGTCTATTGTATTTTTTTACTCTCTCTTTGTCATCTATCTATCTATCTATCTATCTATCTATCTATCTATCTATCTATCTATCTATCTATCTATGTATCTATCATCATCATCATCATTGATTTTGTATGGGTGTTCTAGGGGATACAATATAGAAATTTAACTCTTTGCTAACTAGAATCAATATTTTACCCTTTGAAGTGAAATGTAGAAAATACTACTGTAAAGTGCTTTACTCTTTCTCCTCCAAATTGGAGTTGTTTTATGTATTTCATTTATATATGAAAACCTCAAAAATAATATCATTTTTGATGGCTATTTACTTTCATATTTTAAATAACCTAATAGAAGAATATTCTATTTATACAGACAAGTATCATTTGTTCTTACTTTATTTTTGATACAACAAGTTTTCTTCTGTCATCGTTTCCCTGATGCCTGAAAAACTATCTATATTGAGCAGTTCTTTTAGAATATGCCTGATGAGTAAATCTTAGTTTTTCTCTACTTTTCCATTTATTCCTGAAGGATGTTTTTGCTGAATATAAAATTTTGGCTTGAGATTTTTTTCCTTTCACCACTTTAAATACATTGTTCCACATTCTTCTAATCACTACCATTTATGATGTGAATTCTGAAGCCAGTCAAATCCTTATTTCCTTCTCATTAATATGTCATTTTAAAAATGTTTTCAGGACTATTTTTCTTTTGTCTTCTGTCAGTTTCCAGCCCTTTAATTACAATATGTAGAGGTGAGTATTTGCTTTTTGGGTTTATTCTGTTGGGATATACCAAGATTCTCAAATATGTAGCTCTATGTGTTTTGCAAATTTAGGAATTTGTTAGTAATTATTTCCTCAAATATTTTTATCTGGATAGTACTCTATCTTGTATACTTCTGCAACTTTAGTAAAACAAATATTTTACTTTTTGGTAAGATCTTACAGTCTCAGACCCAGTCTCTTTTTTGAGTTTTTTCTTATTGTTGTTCAGCTTGGACACTTTCTACCGATACGTTTTCAAAGTTCACTGACTTTCCTCTGTACATTTTTCACTGACTTTCTGCTAATCTGTTTTCAAAGTCTACTGACTTTCCTGTTATATTTTTCTGCTACTGAGCCCATTACATGGACATTTTATTTAAGTTACAGTAGTTTTCAGTTCTAAAATGTCCCTTGGTATGTTTTCTATATCTTCTATTCATTTGCTGATATTCTCTGTCTTTCTGTTTGTTTTGAGTGATTGCCTTTGGAGTACAGTCATAATAGCTGATTAGTATATTATTCTAATTCCTGTCTTTTTTTCTGTGTTGGTGTCTGTTGATTGAGTTTTATCAATCCAGTTGAAATTCTACTTGTTCTTTGTATGCCAAGTCATTTGTATTGTACCATGAATATTTTGAATATTGTGTTACTGGTTTTTAGGTCTTATTTCAATCTTATATAAAATGTTGCCTTTTTTTTTGCAGGTGATTGACCTGGTTCCATTTAAGGCATAAGTTCTATGGAGGCTTTGTGAATTGTGGGTTCACGTAAATTCTGTTTTTAAAGACTTTATAGTGTTTTGCAGGTTTTTTCATGTGTGTCATCCATAGCCATTGTCTGAGCTAGGCTATAGCGTTACATGTTAGTTCAATTATCGAAGTCCTTAGTGCCCTGTATGGCATCAGATCCACACATGTACAGGTCAGGGATAAGCCTAGATTATAAAGAACTTTTTGGGATTTATTTCCTCTTGGAATCTCCTTTCCCAAGTATTGCCACCATCTCCTGGTATCTTTTTGTTCCTATGGCTCCCATTTTTGGTTTTCTGATCAGGAAGCTGATGTTTTATGTACCCTGTTCTTTGGTGCACTTACTATAACTGTGCTATGTCTTAAGATGACAGAGAAGGAACAACAACAAAAAGGGAAATTTGCTCCATTTAAATAATGCTGATAATAGAAAAAGGTTTATTTTTATTAAAATTTCAGGCTACCACAGGTTTGCACCACTGTCATTGTCACCACTTCTAAGTTCAAGAGAATGGGGAGAAAAGAGGAAAAAAATAAACGAAAATACGGAGAACTTTTCCCACCATCTCTGAGCATTAAAGGATCTTTCCCCATTCCTTACACCAAAATAAGAGAGCTTGGTTTAGAACTCTCTGTCTGTGCCAATAGTGTCCACTTCATGTTTCAGATTATGTTGCGCTCAGCCTGGTAGATACTAGAAAGGAAAAATAAGGTAAATTTACTGCCAGTTTAAAGGTAGCTCTAATATTGGTCTTCTTCACCAAGGTACTTACTACTATTTACATTTCAGAGGTCTAAATAGATGTTCAATGCATTCTGTCCAGATTTTATATCGCACGTTGTGAGAGACAGTAGAGTATGTTTACTCTCTCATGACTGAAATAGAAAGTCTCTATCCTATTCAATTAAATATAGAGATAAGAATGAAAACACTTCCAAGAAAAGATGCATTGTGACCATTTTAAAAATTAAGTCTACCCTATTTAGTCAACCAATTTAGATTATTCTGAATGTCTGGGTTTTTAAAACTTTTATTATTATTATTTTTAATTAAATAATTATACACATTTATGGGTACAATGTGATATTTCAATATATGTATACAATATATAATGATCAAATCAGGATAATTAGCATATCTATGACCTCAGACATTTATTATTTCCTTGTGTTGGGGACATTCAAAATCTTCTCTTCTAGCAATCTGAAAATATACAAAAAATTATTGTTAATCGTTATAATCACTGTACAGTGCTACAGAACACTAAACTTATTCTTCCTATCTACTTGTGATTTTGTTTTGCTTAACCAAGTTCTTCATATCCTCTTTCCCTTCCCTACTCTTTCCAGCCTCTAGTAACCACTATCGTACTGTCTGCTTGTGTGAGATCAACTTTTAGCTTCCACATATTTGTGAGATTATATGGTATTTATCTTTCTGTGCCTGCGTTATTCCACTTCACATAATACCCTGCAGGATCATCCATGTTGCTGTGAGTGGCAGGATTTCATTGTTTTTATGGCTGAACAGTATTCCACTGTGTGTGTGTGTGTATATATGTGTGTGTGTGTGTGTATATATATATATATATGACATTTTCTTTATCCATTTATCTGTTGATGAACACTTAGATTGGTTCCATATCTTGACTATTGTGAATAGTGCTACAATAAACATGGCAGCACAGGTATCATTTCCACATACTGATTTCCTTTCATTTGGATATGTGCCCAGAAATTAGACTGTTGGATCATATGGTAGATCTATTTTTAGCTTTTTTTTTAGTGAAATTCCATACTGTTTTCTATAATGGCTGTACAAACTTACTGAATGTCTCAGGGTTTTTTTGTTTGTTTGTTTTATTTGCAGAGGGAGTCTCACTCTGTCCCTCAGGCTGGAGTGCAGTAGGCACTATCTCGGCTCATTGTAACCTCTGCCTCCCAGGTTCAAGCGATTCTCCTGCCTCAGTCTCCTGAGTAGCTGGGATTACAGGTGCGTGCCACCAAGCCTGGCTAATTTTTGTATTTTTAGTAGAGATGGAGTTTCACCTTGTTGGTCAGGCTGGTCTCGAATTCCTGACCTTGTGATCCACCCGCCTCGGGCTCCTAAAGTGCTGGGATTACAGGCGTGAGCCACTGCGCCCAACCCAAGTCTCAATTTTTAATGTATTGGAGGGAGAAAAGTCAAATCACTCAGACATTCTTTAAGGAGGAAACTTAAATGTAAGGCTGGGAAACACAGATTATCCTTAGTCATTTCTCACTTAGCTGTCGTCTCTTCTCTTCCATTGGTAGAAAGCTCCAGATGGCCTTGTTCTAGAGTATGGGAATGGACTAAGTTAGACTATTACCAGAACCAAAGTACAAGTCCTGCTACAAATAGTCATGGTGCTTCTCTGACCCTGACATGAAAAATATAAAGCTATAGTCATGGGATTATACCCTATATCTAAAAAATCATTCAGCCTCATTGGTCAAGCCCAAAAATTCACCCAGTGAGGAAGAGTATTAGATACTAAGGTAGACTCAAAGCTTGTTACCTATTACTACATGACAAGGATTTTGTGTTTTTTTCTTACTTCAGTGTTTATAGTGGCTTCCTACATCATGTTGACTGGGTATCAAGCCATTTCCTAGCTCCCTGTAGCAAGTTTATTTCTCTCATCTCTGGTAGTTTTCTACACAGGACCTGACCAGTTTTGCTTTGTGTCTTTTGCTGTATCATACACTGAATTAGTAATCCTATTATTCAAACAGATTATTTTACTAAATTAGTATTTTAAGCATAGCTTATTTAGTAGAGTGAGCATAATTGAACAACACCAAACTTTTAAAATGTATTTCTTACCCATTTACATGAACAGTTTCATTTAACTTATTGGCAAGTCTGCAAGTATCTTTGAGGGTTAACTTTCTCACTTCACAGCACACAGATGCCAGGAGATGTGACTTTTACTTCTTTTTCTAAAGTTGTAGCTGAATAATTACTACACGTCTTTTAATTTCTTTCTATTCCTTGGTGAGAGTGCATTGGGAAGATGAAAGCATCACTGCCGTATTATTATATACATTCATTTTTACTACACTTTCTGCATTTTTAGTGAAAGAGATAATCTTTTTCTCCAATGCTTCTTTCTTAACTTCAGTTGCAGATCCCATCTTCTCCTCTTAACTCATCAGGAAACTTAGTTAATCATTTCCTTCCTCTCTCCTGTTTATTTAATCCCTCTCTCCCTCTCTATCTCTCCATTGGCTCTACCTTCTCAGATATAACTCCTGCTTAAAAATATCTTCCTCAGATAAAGTTACTGATTTTCCTCCAGTTGTTGACCTGTCTCTCTCTCCTTGAAAGAGTTGACAGCATTTGCTCTTTTCATATTGTAATTGTCTATACATTTTTAAATTTATTGCCACCTGGTTTCCTCTTCAACTAGGCAATTAAAATAGCTCTGGCCAAAATCATTGATAATAAATAATCATGCTTCTTTTCCAGTTTTTATATTGATGTCTCTAAAGCATTTTTTCTAAATTGTTCACTGGTCACTCCTTACTATTATAAACTAATTTATCTGAGCTTATATGATATCATATCCTCATATTCTCTTGGTTTTCTTCTTGTCTTTCTGGCTACTCCTACTGTACATTTTGGATTAGATTTTATTTGCACTTTAAGTAATAATGTTTTCTAACTGTATGGTTTCAGGGACCATACTGTAATGACTCTGACATTTTTTTTTTTTTTTCATATAAGAAAGAGACAGAGAGAGAGAAAAGAGGGAGGGAGGAGCGATTAGTCACCTATTGGGCATTTCTCCTTGACTGTTCCATAGGTAATCTGGCTGTGTTCCAAACTGAGCTCATGCTCATCTAATATGCTTTTCCTCCTTTATTCACTGTCTCAGTTAACTCATACCCTTACACTCACACATTGTTCAAACCTGGGGTCTCTTTAATCTCTGTGGTTAATGTGCAAGAAAATCTTAGCAATTCTATTTTACTTATCTTTTGACTCTTTTCTCTTTTCTTATTCCCAGTATTATTTTATTTGTTTACATCTAACAATTTTTCTTCTTTAAATTACAACATTAACCTCCTTACTAGTCTTCTTGTCTCCTGTTTTGATCTCTTCAGTTTATTTGTCACATTGTAGCCTTAGTGATGTTTCTAAATTGTTAATTGGATCATGCTACTCCCTTGTTTTAAACATTTCACTAACCTCCTGAAATCTTCAGAAAAAAATTATGATTTCTTAGAGGTGCAGGCCTTTTCCAATTTCTTCAGAAGCCTCCTTTGACTTGCCTTCATCCTTACCAGTACACTTATCCCCCAAATATGGACTAGGTTCTTAGGTTTTACAATTCTATATATCACTCTGCACCATCGGAGTACTCACCACATTATATTGTCATTGTTATTTTTTGTTGCCATTTGAATAGTCTATTTAATTTTATATCCTTGTGTCAGTGCCTGGAACACTGAGATGAATATTGAAACCATGAGTGAAGAATGATTGAAAAGTTTTTAAATTTAAATTTAAAAATTAGGTTCCACCCAGCGCTTTGGGAGACTGAGGTGGGTGAATCACCTGAGGTCAGGAGTTTGAGAACAGCCTGGCCAACATGGTGAAACCCCGTCTTTACTGAAAAAAAAAAAGAAAGCAAATACAAAAATTAGCCAGGCATGGTGGCGGGCGCCTTGGGAGGCTGAGGCAGGAGAATTGCTGAAACCCAGGAGGCAGAGGTTGTAGTGAGCCAAGATCGTGCCACTGCACTCCAGCCCAAGCGACAACGGAAGACTTGGTCTAAAAAAAAAAATAGATTCTTAAGCAAGGAAATAGCAAGAAAGCCATTAAAGAACATTAGATTAACAAATAAGGTAAGGAAATCTGGAAGTGTGTAGAGATGGTGAGAAGACAGATAGCCATGCGGCTTTTGTAACAGATGTGAAGTCAAAAATATATATATATACCTGAAATGGTTACTAGGGATGTGCAAAATCATAATGATACTTTTTAAACTTAAATAGTTAAATTCCTAGGATGTATTATTTCATAGACCCAGAAAGATTAAAGAATCACCTTGAAATATTCTTAAAGCAGTATGTATTCCAAATTTATTATATATATAATTTACAAGTTCATAATACACACACACACACTTTTAGATTTAAAGGAAATCAATAATAATTTGAGCTGCATAAATCTTACATAATTATAATTTGTTTACAAGAAACTTCATTCTTTCGTATTTAAAATTGTTCCCCATTGGGTCTCTTAGCTACAAAACCCTAAAGGCCTTAAAGTTACCTCTTCGTTTTAACTGTAATGTGAGCCCTTATATGTGCTTGCCAAATGTTGCCATGATTGTGATTTTAAAATAAAACACTTTGCTTAGGTGTTTCATATAAATAGAAAGTTTGCAATAATTAGACTTTTTATGAGGTCAAATTCAGAAAACTGATATTTATTTTCTTTAAAAAGCATAGAAATGTATTATGTTATTTTGTTGCAGGTGTTTGCACTTACTAAATTTGAACAATATGTTGTTTTTGAGACCTATAAAATACTGTTAGTATTCAAAATTATGTGTAAAATTATACTAAGTTAAACAAGTATCATTTTTCAAAGTTTTCTTTTAAACCGGTATCTGTATCAACAGAAAACAATAGCTGTTGTGTATCACCATCTGGTGCCCATTGGTTAACTTGTAAGTATTTTTTGGTCTTTATTTTAGTCATAGATTCTCTTGTATGTGATTTAACAGAATGTATTTAACTCAAGTAAGAAAGCTTCTTATATATTGATTCATACCTTTTGACTTTCAATTGTTAAAATGCTTTCTTTTTTCTTTTCTTTCTTTTTTCTTTTCCATATAAAACATTTTAAGATTATTTTAAACATCACATATTCTATTTGCAGTGAATCATTTGGTTTAGTAAGTCATGAAAAACATTAACAGCCTCATACAATCCAAAAAGAGCTCCCAAATAGGCAATGAACACAGCATTCTTGTTAAATGATTTTGACTAACCAGTCTTTATAGCAACATTGAATTTTGTGGTTTTCATTTTATTTCATAAATAAGCTCTACATTACTTTCAAAAACAAATACAAATGTTGGACTTTATTTTACTTATTTCATCATGATGAGTTATGTATTAGTCCATTTTCACACTGCTATAAAAATACCTGAGACTGGGTAATTTATAAAAAAAAAAAAATGTTTAATTAACTCACAGTTCCACATGGCTGGGGGGACCTTAGGAAACTTACAATCATGGTGGACGGGAAAGCAGAAATGTCTTACACGGCGGCAGGTGACAGAAGCCTGAGGGAGGAGCTTCCAAACATTTATAAAACCATTAGATTTCGTGAGAACTCTTTCACTATCATGAAAACAGCCCGAGGGAAACTGCCCCTATGATCCAATCACCTCCCCCCCTCAACTACAATTTGAGATGAGATTTGGGTGAGGACACAGCCAAACCAGATAAAGTTATTTTAGTTATTTTCTTCTTCTAAAAGAAGTAAAGTTTTCTGTTTTATTATTATTATTATTTTGTTTAGTATGGTATCATTATACTCTAAAATTAGGTAGGAATTATACCAGCAAAATTTTTTGTAAACACCCTTTTATTGTAAATAAAGTAAGATACAAAAAGCTACACAAATGTGTGGCTTCATTAACTGTTTTAAAGCAACACATCTTGTCAACTACCACACAAATCAAGAAAAAGAACTTTGCCACTCACCTCAGAATCTCCTCAGTTACCTCTCAGTAATAATCCCCACTTTCTCTCAAAACCAACCACTATTTTGACTTCCTTTTTTATTAGTCAAGTGTACATTCTAGATACTAATTTATTCTTGACTAATTAAAAATTACGTCATTTTTAATCTCTTTTAATCTACAATTTCTCCCTTAGTCCTTTTTTCTTATGAAAATTTTTTTTGCTGAAGAACCTGGGCAAATGTTGACTGTAATTAAACAAATTCCTTTGGTCTCTATATTCACTGAAACTCAGTAGCTGGATCCAGAGGCTTAATCAGATTTAGAGTAGATTACTTTGTGTTTTCTTTCATTAGGAGGCATTGAATGATGTTTCTCTCTCTTTTTCTGATGTTAGCTGCTATTGATGCTCAGTGCCTAGATCTATTAATTCATTGGTAGTTGCAAACAATTATATTCTAGTTCTATCCTTTATTTTTCAAATCTGAAGGGGCTAAAGTGGATACTTCCCCTTATCTTTTTAGTTATTCAGTAGGACAGTTCATTCTGGAAAGTCAGGATAAATGCTTGATTAATTCCCTTAGTTATCAGCTTTCAAGATAATGAGTTGACTCCTTTTTACTCTCAGAAGATGATTTATTAGTATTTAAAAGAAAATCACTATGAATTTATAGATTAAAACATTTTTGGTGGGGCGCAGTGGCTCACACCTGTAATCCTAGCACTTTGGGAGGTCGAGGTGGCAGATCACAAGGTCAGGAGATCGAGACCATCCTGGCTAACACAGTGAAACTCCGTTTCTACTAAAAATACAAAAACAAAATTACTGGGCATGGTGGTGGGCACCTGTAGTCCCAGCTACTCGGGAGGCTGATGCAGGAGAAAGGCATGAACCCAGGAGGTGGAGCTTGCAGTGAGCCAAGATTGCACCACTGCATTCCAGCCTGAACTACAGAGCGAGATTTTGTCTCAAAAACAAAACAAAACAAAACAAAAACACTTTTATTGTAACTAAAATTATTATTCTTTTTGAAGCTTACATTGTTGTATCATTGGCCAGTGGGGCCTTCAAGTTGGCACCTTAGTTCTTTCGCAATGAACCTAACAATCTTTTACTGTTTCTTCTTTATCTACTATGACCATGTTTCAGGTTCATCTGTAAATTTTCTTCCCCACATGAGAAACCACCTATTTCTCCAAGAAACCCTGGTTTCTCTTAGTAAGAAACGGTATTTTAAGATCATTATCTGGGCACTAGGAAAACTTGGTTAGTTAGTTATTGTTTCTAGATTCCTTTAGTTAAGAGAGCTAGAATATTGTACACACACACACACACACACGCACACACTATACTTCTGCATTTGAATTCATGTTGTTATTTCCTATTGAATTTCAGCACTATAGATTGCTTTAGCATAACCTCCTCTATATTATATTTTAATCCTTGCTTCCTGATATTGTTTGGCTGTGTCCCCACCCAAATCTCATCTTGAATTGTAGCTCCCATTATTCTTATGTATTGTGGGAGGGATGTGGTGGGAAGTAATTGAATCATGGGGGTGGGACTTTCTTGTGATAGTGAATAAGTCTCATCAGATCTGATGGTTTTATAAAGGAGAGTTCCCCTACACAAGCTCCCTTGTCTGCCCACACGTAAGGCATGACGCTACTTCTCCTTTGTCTTCTGCCATGATTGTGAGGCTTCCCCAGCCCTGTGGAATTGTGAATTCATTAAACCTGTTTTTTTTTTTTTTTTTTTAATGAATTAGCCAGGCTCAGGTATGTCTTTATTAGCAGCATGAGAACATACTAATGTAGTAAATCAGTACCAGTAGAGTGGGGTGCTGCTGTAAAGATACCCAAAAATGTAGAAGTGATTTTGGAACTTTGTAATAACAGGCAGAGGTTGGAATGGTTTGCATGGCTGAGAAGACAGGAAGATGTGGGAAAGTTTGGAACTTTCTAGAGACCTTTTGAATGACTTTAGCCAAAATGCTGATAGTGATATGGACAATAAAGTCCAGGCTGAGGTGATCTCAGATGGAGGTGAGGAACTTGCTGGGAACTGGAACAAAGGTGACCCTTGCTATGTTTTAGCAAAGATCTTGGTGGCATTTTACCCTTGCCCTAGAGATTTGTGAAACTTTGAACTTGAGGGAGATGACTTACGGCATCTGGTAGAAGAAAATTCTAAGCCTGAAAGCATTCAAGAGGTGACTTGGGTGATGTTAAAACATTCAGTTTTATGTATTAACAAATATATGGTTTGGAATTGGAACTTATGTTTAAAAGGGAAGCAGAGCATAAAAGTTTGGAAAATTTGCAGCCTGACAATGTGATAGAAAAGAAAAACTCATTTTCTGAAGAGAAATTCAAGCTGGCTGCAGAATTTTGCATAAGTAACGAGTAGCCAAATGTTAAGATATGACAATGGGGAAAATGTTTCCAGGGCATGTCAGAGGTCTTCAGGGCAGTCCCTCCCATCACAAGCTGGAGGCCTAGGAGGAAAAAATGGTTTCAAAGGCCAGGCCCAGGACCTTGCTGCTTTGTGCAGTCTCAGGACTTGGTACCCTGCATCCCAGCCATGGCTAAAAGGGGCCAATGTAGAACCTAGACCATTACTTCAGAGGGTTCAGGTTCCAAGCCTTGGCATCTTACATGTGGTGTTGGACATGTGGGTGCACAGAAATCAAGAGTTGAGGTTTTGGAATCTCTGCTTAGATTTCAGAGGATGTATGGAAACACGTGGATGTCCGGGTGGAGGTGTGCTGCAGGGGCAGAGCCCTCATGGAGAAACTCTGCTAGGGTAGTGTGGAAGGGAAATGTGGGGTGGAAGCACCCACACAGAGTCCCCGCTGGGGCACTGCCAATTGGAGCTGTTAGAAAAGGGCCACTCTCCCTTCAACTGCAGAATGGTAAATTCATGGACAGCTCGCACTGTGACCTGGAAATGCCAAAGAAACTCAATGCCAGCTCATGAAAGCATCCGGGGGGGAGGGGAGCTGTACTCTGCAAAGCCACAGGGACAGAGCTACCAAAGACCACAGGAACCCACCTCTTGCATCAGTGTGACCTAGATGTGAGGCATGAAGTCAAAGGGGATCATTTGTAGCTTTAAGATTTGAATGTCCAGCTGGATTTTGGACTTGCATGGGACCTGTAGTCCCTTAGTTTTGGCCAGTTTCTCCCATTTGGAATGGGTGTATTTATCCATTGCCTATACTCCTGTTGTATCTGGGAAGTAACTAACTTGCTTTTAATTTTACAAGCTCATAGGTGGGAGGGATTTGTTTTGTCTCAGTTGAGACTTTGGACTGTGGACTTTTGAGTTAATGCTGAAATGAGATAAGACTTTGTGGGAACTGTTGGGAAGGATAAGAGATTTGGGAGGGGCCAGGGGCAGAATGATATGGTTTGGGTCTGTCTCCACCCAAATCTCATGTTTAATTGTAGCTCCCACAATTCCCATGTGTTGTAGGGGGGCACGCAGTAAAAGGTAATTAAATCATGCAGCCGGTCTTTCTTGTGCTGTTTTCGCGATAGTGAATCAATCTCACAAGATCTGATGGTTTTACAAAGGGGAGTTCCCTTAGACAAGTTATCTTGCCTACTGCCTTGTAAAATGTGACTTTGTTCCTCATTTGCTTTCTGCTGTGATTGTGAGGCCTCCCCAGCCATGTGGAACTGTGAGTCAATTAAACCTCTTTCCTTTATGAGTTACCCAGTTTCAAGTACACCTTTATTAATCTCATGAAAATAGACTAATACACCTCCGTACTGAGACTCCTCTTTCTCAAGGACACAAAATATGATTGAATTAGAATCTTTATACATGTATCATTTTGGGAAGAATGCATAATGATCTCTTTTTAGGCACATTATCATCTATGAATGTTCTAGCAAGGAAATGCATTGAATTTATGCTGTGTTTCTTTGCCGTATTCCTATAATTGTATTCTTTTGGAGTTATTTTATATTGTAGTTCAAGGCAAGATTTACCATTTTCCGAGATAACACCTGCTTCCTGGTCCCCTCACTCTTTCTCACTCTTTAGTTTCTTCCACGTATTGTCCTCAATAGTTCCCCCACCCCAATTACTATTGTAAGAATTTTTTTTTTTTTAAGAATGTCATTACCTTAGGGTTGTTTCCTAAATAAATATTGGATGGGAATCTGCTCTATCCCTTACTGAGTACTGGATTCTGTTATTGTAGTCAGCAAGTGTCAACCAATTAGAAGAATGAAATGATTGTGAGTATATACATAAAACTCTTTGTTTTGGCACAAATCGTTGTTTTTATTTGATTTGGGAAAAACATCTTTACAAGGTCATAAATACTAGAATTGTCAATGAGAAAAATGCTACTGAAATACTTTATTTTCTCTTTCATGGCAGACTTTCCTAAATATTTGTATTTTAGCGTATTTTATCTCATACTTTAGCTGACATTACTTAGTTATATATGGAACTATTCTTAATAAAATAAAGAGAGAAACATAAACAGAGTAACAGGATCATTAAATTTGTTATTGTAATTGTCTAGAAGTTTCCCCATCATAAAATTTTTAAGCATAGCAGTTGTCATTGATTGTCTTCTATAGAAGCAAATAATTTATTTCAATTCTCTAATGTATTATTTTTCATCATAATAATCCAATTAAAACAACCCTTTTTTTTTTTTTTTTTTTTTTTTGGGAGACAGAGTCTTGCCCTGTCTCCCAGGCTGGAGTGCAGTGGCGCGATCTCGGGTCACTGCAAGCTCCTCCAGGGTTCACGCCATTCTTCTGACTCAGCCTCCCGAGTAGCTGGGACTGCAGGTGTCCACCACCATGCACAGCTAATTTCCTTTTGTATTTTTAGTAGGGATGGGGTTTCACCGAGTTAGCCAGGATGGTCTTGATCTCCTGACCTCGTGCCGCCTCGGCCTCCCAAAGATAAAATACTTTTATAATTAAATCTGAAATGACTGATTATTGCCAGACATGGTGGCTCACACTTGTAATCCCAGCACTTTGGAAAGAGGATGGCTTGAGTCCAGAAGTTTGAGACCAGCCTGGGCAACATAGGGAGATCTCGTCTTTACAAAATTTAAAAAATTAGCTGGCTGTAGTGGTGCACGCCTGTAGTCCCAGCTACTTGGGAAGCTGAAGTGAGAGGGAAGATGGCCTGAGCCCAGAAGGTCAAGGTTGTAGTGAGCCATAATTGTGCCTCTGCACTCTAGAACTCCACACTTGGCTCAAAAAAAAAAAAAAAAAAAAAAAAGACATTGCTATTATATAATCTATATCTTAACATTTTTATATTAAACTTTTAATTCTGGATTCAAAATAAAATTTTGTCTGAAATTGTCAGAGGATTTCGCTTTTAAATGCAAATATATATTGAAGTTATTTTTGGAGCCTTGGCAAAGTCTATAAATTAAGGACAAAAACCAAATTTTAATACTAAAATTTTAAACATATTTATTGTATCAAGTAGTTAGTGATTGAAATTATAAAACACTTGAAATTACAGTAGAATTTTTTCAAAAAATATAAAAATGCTTAATAAAGCATATAGAAAAGTGTATCAAGTTTGAGTCTTTTGAGATGCTTCCTGAGCCCGTCCCTCCTGATGATTCATCTGCCACCTTCCGAAAATGCACCTTATTATGATGATTTGGCATTTACTGAGCACCAGCGGGAGAGTCAGCTTTCTACAGACCCTGGTGCTGAGGATACCACCAGGACCCTATGGCTGGCTCTTTGAAATCTTACTAAAAGTTTAAAGCAATTCCAGTATGTTTCTTCTCATTTAAAGGCTTTCCGTGGTTTAAAAAAAATTATGTCATAAAATTTATACTGCCATAGTTAGAATGACACTGCTATTTTAATAAAGAAATTATCCCATAATATTAAAACATGACACATTATTTACTTCTTTTTCCCTAAGAAAAGGAAATTCTGTGAAATGATAAATATTATTATTAAAAGGAGACGAATTATTATAAAAGGAAATTGTTATAAAAGGAAATTCTGTTAAATGATAAACAAATGAATGATAAAGTGAAGCTATAAATATCACAAATGACTTCAAATTGAGAGACATGCCAACAACTGCTCTGTAGTAAGTAGACATTTGTTAAAGATGCATAAAAATGAAGTGTAAGTGATGTTCAGTTATTGTGGAAGGCCCAATTCCTGTCTTTTCAAAATTTTTATAACTAATTCTAAGTATCACAAATAAAGTATAAGGGATGTATTCAGTTGGTGGCAAAAACTGCAATTACTTTTGCACTGGCCTAATAGTAGGGGCATGCATTATTAAGAGTAATGTCAGCAATTAACCCAACCTCTTGTTTCTCAGTGGCCCTGATTTACCCAAATTCACACAGGTAGTTAGAGACAGGACTAGCATCCAGGACATCTGATTTTCCAGTATCTGTCTAGATATGTTTTTAGAGTCAAAACTCTGTGGGTGAGACAAGCTGTTGTCAAATCAATCCAAATGTAAGACAATAGAGACTACTGAGTCCTTAGTAGATATTAGAATACTTACCCTCTTTGAAAGTATTAATATTCAAATATGTAAAGCATTATGACATCCAGCTAAAATACACCCACAGTATAGTTGGTTACATTTTGGATATTCTAAAGATATTTTATAGCCATTTATATATAGTCAGTATCTAAACCAGTTTCAAGTAGTCACTGGGTACTAGTAGATTGGGGAAGGAGGAAAGAAGACAGGGTTGAAAAACTACTGGGTACTATGCTCAGTACTTGAGTGACAAGATCTATTGTACCTTAACTTAGCATCACGCAATATACTCAGTTAACTAGCCTGTACATATATGCCCTGAATACAAAATAAAAGTTGAAATTTTTAAAAAATTTGAATGGGTTTATATAGATGTGTTTATAAATAGGAATACAATTTGAATTACAGTTAGACATTTTGTGCTATGGAAAAAATTATAAATAAAAGATTTTGTGAAGAATTCTGAATGATTGAGAGTGTACCTATCATTGTTATTATTTATTTTTTAAAAATTGATAGCTTCGGAGGCATTTTAGGGAGTCTGTTTAATCCATCCCATCAATCGAAAGTCTCTAGGGTGGCTCACTGCTGTAGGGCTGTGCTGTGCTTCATGCCTTTTAATGCTGTGAAAGAGTGAAGCTTTGATGGTTGAGAACCTGCCTACAGATAGTACATGATGGTTCTGAATGTGTTTTGCTGCCCATTTTTATAAATTCCATTTTCTATTCAAATAAAAATATCCTAAAAATGCAGAGTACAATAGCAAAAATCAGTCCTTAATATATTTAATCCTCATGTCAAAACTTTAGAATGTTTAGATGTGTCCACTATGAGTCATGCTCTTATTATAATAATCTTTGTGATGATGCAAAATTAAGGGAGCTTTTTTTTTTAACCAGTGTTTTTATTACAGTATAAGCAAAAATGAGGAGAAAGGCAGAATACATGTTTACTGATTACACTGACAAGGAGTTACTGAGTATTTATGTCTGTACAAGACATTGGAGATGCAAAGCCGTATGTTAAAGGCTATAATCGCTGTCACTAAGGTGTTTACTCTTTGTTGGGGAGATGGCATGAGCTCACAGAAAAAAACATCAATATAAGTTAGTGAACTAGAAATGTCTGATATGTGCCATGGTATTATGGATATTCATATAATTGAAATAATACTCCAATCTTGAAAAATCTAGGAAGGCTTTTGATAAAAGAAAAAATTGAGGGTGAGAGGGTGAAAGGTGTGTACAAAAGCATAGTCACAGGAAGCCATTCAAGATGTCAAGGATGTGTTATAACATCTCTTTATGAAGTATTATGAACCAGTGCGGACATTGTGTTAGAAACACTAGAATGTCTTCTGTATCTACAATGAGTCTGAAAATTTTTCAAACATTACTTTTTGTGAAACCAACTTCTAAATAAGGATTGGGACCATCCTGAGTGAGGCTGAAGAAAGGTGAAAAGATTCGCCTTTGGTATCTACTTACGTACAGGACATTGGAGACACAAAGCAATATGTTAAAGGCAATAACCTCTGTTTTTAAGATGGTTCCTCTTGGCTGGGAAGAAAGATCTTAACCACAGAGGCTATCTCTGAGTCCAAGATCCATAATCTTCCAATGAAAATGTACTTGTCTGTGTGTGACTTTAGGCCAGATATGTAGAACACTTTGGTTTGATCGTCTTCTCTTACCCTGTTGGCGAAGGAGGGATTCTCACACTAGGATTATAGAGATGGCTGAACACACTACACTCAACACTGGATCCTGATGAGATTTATTAGTTATATATTATTAACTATTAATTCCATATACTTACAGCTTGGGGAAGGAGGCATCGCATACCTTGCATAGCTACATGAGGATTGCACTTGGGAAGAGAGTGAACAACTCGGGGTTGTGGGAGGCTAGTTTTGTAGTAGTAAGAGGGTGGAGTGTCCCCTCGTTCCTGTGGGAAGGTATGACTAGCTACTTCGAATAATTCTACAGCCTGTCAGGGAATTGAAACCTGCTATTGCGGGATAAACAGGAACTACATTTGGTACATTTGATAAGGACGGTTGTTCCTCTAAGGGACCATATATGCAGGAGAGTGGAGAGAACTAGAAGTCAGACTATTTGAGACCCTTGTGGATTCAGAAAACAAAGCGGCACATAATGTTAAATTTAGGCCTTTCACCACACTGTTACATCACTGTAGGCTAGATTTATCTTTTATTCATTTTCCTCAAAAAAAGGTTTATTTTTTGTGTGAAAGTAGGAAATCCTGACTATGACAATGCATGTTCATCTTGTTTTACGTGTCCAGCACTTATCATTCTGTTCTTATCATTGTCCTTATTTACTCTTAGATTCATTTTTTCTCATTGGCTACTCCAAAAGAAGGTCAGCTCCATAAGAAAAGGTGAACTTTTTGTCATCTTATGTGTTGCTGTGTTCCCAGTGCCTATGATGGTTTCTGGCACATAATATTAATAGATGCTCAATGAATTTTGTCAAATAAAACAAATAAGCATAGTTATAAATTATAGAACTGAAGGTATTTTTATTTGGCTGTTGAGTCTTTTCTCAACAGATTAATACACCAAATATGTATCAAAAAATTTTCCTGTGACACCTTCTGTTCTTGAAATACAGTTTCTACCATTAAGTGACTTAAAGTCTTAAGGAGGAGATAAATTAGTAAAATACAATTATAATACTTGATGACAATAGCTATGAGAAAAATGAACACAAGAGTTTAGGGACTTTACAGATGCGGCTGTACTTGGATAATCAGAAACGAAGTGTTCATTTATTTTCTAATCTATATAATGGAACCTCTCATCTTCTCTTAGCTGCTTAGTCCTGTTTTCTGTACTTCTTAAAAACAGAAACTACTATCAAAGATATATCTTAAATTTTTGTAACAAAATTGAAGACAAAGGATCACATTGCAAAATTTATTTTTTGACTTTTACATGACTTTATTCACATAACAAAGTAGAAAATTAAAGCAATAAGAGGTGTGTCTAGCATATGTGTTTGCTACCTATTTTATTTATAGCCGTTGAACTTTTTCAGATACATTTTTAGTCAGTCAGAATGGGTCCTATGGGGTAGGTGACTTGGTAAGTACCTTCCTCCGATCTCAGAGAGTTGAAAATATTTTTTCCATCTGTCTCTGTGCACTTTCCAGAGGTCTGTGTTTACAAACAGAGTGCAGAGTCTGAGATACTGTTTAGTATAATTCCAATTCCTTTATGGCCTTATTTATGCCTTTCAGCAATATAGACCAGGACAGAATCATCACTGAAAGGTGAGTTTATGTTCTTGTATATATCCCTAGTTTCCCCTGTTTGAAAATTTAAGCAGAAAATTTATAGGAGATAACTCAAAGTGCTCCATAGGGAGTCTTAACATTCTTCATAGTGTAATAGAAACATATTGAGGCTGCGTTCCTTCTGTTTGAAGGCAATCTTGGGATTTTATCATTTTGTAAATTAAAGAAAGGAATTGATACTGTAAATTTATCCTGGAATTCAATAAAGGTAAGAGTGATTGCTGCAAAGGAGGCATCCATACAAGAAATAATTTTATATTGACCTGAAATGTAAGCTGTAAATTTTTCCCCATGAGCTAAAAATATATTACCTAGGTTGGTACTAGCTTTATTAACGTTTTTTTGATAATATAATCCTAATTGGATATGGATCCATTTATTTTGCACGTTTTGAGCATGGCTTTTAAGAATAGAGTATATGCTTAAAATCCTTTGAATTAAGTGATTGAAAGAATTAGGAGATTTAGGTTCCTTTAGCATATTTGAAATCCACTCCATCTTTGATCGAGTTTTTGTTGTGGTTGCCCCTAGGTAAGAAGGAAGTTGTGTACGAAAACCAAAGAGAGGTCAGCTAGGTGGGGGTAGACTTTGAAGCCACAAAATTGATCCTATGCTTTTCAAAGAGAAATTTATTCCTGAATTTTTCTTTTAAATATATATTTTTCACATCTCATAGGTAAAAGCTGGAGATCACATTTTCCTTCTCTCATTCTATGTGTGTTTCTCTTATACTCCCTGAGCCCCACCAATCCCGCCTCAGTTCCTTCCTTCCTTACTTTATTTCTCTTACTTGTTCACCATGTCTGTTATGATTGATAACTGGGAAAGGCTAATTTTGAGATTATCAAGATATATGTCTTAAAACTTTGGTTATTTGCTTCTGTCTTTTACACATGAAATAACTATCAGCACCACTTTTATTTCTTTATGGATGGCTGTTTTCATTAAAACTTCTTACATACAAATTATTTCAATTATTAATTGTTTTATAAAGTTTTCTTTTGAAACCAAATATAAATGGTAGCTCTTTTCTTCAGTTATGTTTGGGGGCTGTTTGATTTTGGTCTGCACATTATTCTTTCATGCCCTCTAATGGTAGTTTGAGGAAACTCCTACTGAAAACACTTCAAGAAATTAAACATACAAAAATAAACAGGAGATCACTCAAAGATTTTAATATAAATAACTTTCACATGCCAGATATTCTTGCCGTGGGAAAAAGACCATATGTTCATTTTCTAAACTTTGGAGAGTAGGTTTTTTTTGTCGATTTGCCACAGTTTTTAAGGAATTTCTTTATTTAGATTCTTATTTTTAAAATTCCATTTCTAATTGTTTTTTAAATTCTTATGTGATTCTCTTCGGTTGATAGATATTTTTTCCGAAGTTTTATTTGCTTTAGAATTAGGAAATATATTTTCATGTATATTCACACACAGGTAGAAATACTATTTTTACAAATCAGTTTTGTGTTTATTACTAGGTGTGAATGGGAATGAGGAATGAGAAGATTCAAACTTCTTTTTCAGCTTTATAACATTTCTTGTAATGGTATTACACAATATAGCTATACCATGGTGCTAAAATACCATTGCTGTTCAGTTTCAGCCCTGTGTGTTTAGAGAACAGCTAGTGAAGACGGCCTGGATCTCAAACATCCTATCCCCGCACAGAACATTCATGTTCAGGGTTAAAAGACCACAAGGAAAAATTTCATCACATCTTTAAAAATGTGCTTATATCAGCTGGTTCCAGCTACATATAATAAGCAGGTAGCTTTTTATTGATTTCTCTTTTTTCTCCTCGCCTTTTGCTGTTCTCCTCATGTTGCATCCTTCCCAGCTCAAGACTGTTGCCATATATACAGTGACAGTTGTTCTGCTTCAGTACCATCACAGAAATGTGGCTTTTGTTTTCGATGATGGTGGGAAACAGAATGGAGGCATCTGCATACAGGTTGGAAGAGAACTTTTTCCCCTCTGCGTGTCACGCTTTATTAGCCTTTATTGGTTGTATCAAAAGAATTACACTATTTCTTCAAAACACAGAAATTTTCTTGTCTGTGGTGTTAACCTGGAATAATACTTATAAACATTAATACAAGCAGATATCATTAAAAATATACCCCAAAAATGTATTTATAATTTTTTGTCTCCTTACCAAAACGTAAAAGTTCTGTGAATATAATATTACATTAAATTTTGAAGTATTCTCCAGAATTACATATAGATTTAAAGTAGGCTGAAAACACAGGAACTCTTTGAGCCAAGGATGCAGTGCTAATTACAATAGTTACTGTTTATTGAATATCTACAATGTACCAGACTCTATAGAACTCATATTTTGCCTTTACCTCAACTGAAAAAAGAAGTAACTGTTCTCACTGGGCTCATGAGAACATTTAGGCTCAAAAAGGTGGAGTGACCCGGTGGCTTGTGCAGGGTCATAGTGCTATTAGGAGTGAGAGCTGAGTTGATCTGACTCCACTAGTGAGAATGTTTTGGGAGAGGCTGGAATAGATTCTTGAGTTTGATTCTCCATTTTCTCTCTATTGTCCTTCATGACTTTTAAATGATCTTTTCCTTTAGCTTTAAATTTGTATTTATATTTGAGATAACAGACAATAATGCTTATGAATTAGATCTTTTGTAGTTAGACGTGGGTTTGAATTGGGGCTCTGCCAGTCCCTAACTGTGAAATATCCAGTGAATAAAGTAATCCCTTCTCATGTGTAGAAAGAGGTAATAATAGTGATGGTTTCATGGGAATGTTATGAAGATTAAATAAGATAGACTGTCTAGGTAATGAAAAATCCTTTATAAATGAGGGCTATTGTTTCTCTTGATGTTTTTGCATTCCATTGTCTTATTTTAAGGATTAATGCTTATGCTTTAATACTAGGGCGTGAAAAATGTATATTGTATTAGAATGTGATTATCTAGCTATCTCTTTATAACTGCAGGTATTACTACAAAGCAATATTTTCTATTTTATCACTGAATAAATAAAAGCTCAAAAATGAATTTTGATCTATGTTAAAAATATTAAATCTAAGGTTCTTATTTTGATCCATGTCTTTTTAGATAGTTCATTATTATTTTCAAAAAGTAGATTCCAATAAGCTACTGCTTAACTACTCTCTCTTTCTCTGTCTCACACACACACACACACACACACACACACACACACACACACACACTTTAGACCCAGGAATTCAGTTGATATATAGCATTACATATCTAATGAAACTGAATCCCTGGGTCTAAAATGAAGTTTTTTCATCTACAAACTCTAAGGTATTGTACTGTTTTAAAACATGTGGAGAGATCTGTTTTCTGAAAATAATTTAGCAGAGAAATCCTGACTGAGGAAGTTTGAGGGGCGCTAAACACTACGGTGAACACTTTAAATGAATCATCTTGTAAGAGAGAATCTCACAACCATACAGTGGGTAGGGATGATTTTTTTATCATCCATTTTCTAGATGTGGACCTAAGATTTAATGGCAGCTAAATAACTTGCTCAACATCATACAGCCAGTAAGAGGCACAGCCAAATGTCCACTTCCAAAGTCAATCCCAAATTTACCTGGCATCCTCCTTATTGCTTCATCAAGTCATTTTCATGTTAAAAGTAACCACTCACAAAATCTAGCATGAAATATAGCAGGTACAGAAAACTGCTTTAACCATGTGTGCTGGAGTGAACAGAGGGAGAACTCTGGAAATGAGACTTTCTCATCTCTGGCACACGCTAACCTCCTACCACACTCATGCTTCCTGAAGAATCATTCATTTGAAGGAATGGTCTTATTAAATTAACAATAATTGAGTGACAGGGAGAATTAACAAAAACCATGGTGAATTTTCTTCTTTTGCATTTATGTGGCTCTGGAGGGCACCCAGAATGATACTGCTATTCTTTTAAGTAGGCACGCATATTGCTTATGGTAGGTTACCATATTATCTCCCACTAATTTAAATAAATTACTTTTTTTTTCATTTTATGTCTGAAAGGGAAGTAATAGATAGCTCACTGCTATCCACTCTAAGTGTGCAGCTTTCTTATTGATTCCTCCTGGAGGAACTTGCTGACTTCAATAGGTAATATGAGAATAAAAGAATTCAGCTGTTCATATTCCTTGAGAGTGGAGAGGTATATGTCTTCTTTATCCTCCAGTCATGCAGACCCCCAAGCATTTTTCATAATGCATATGGCTTCTCTATTTGAATCATTCTCTTATCTTAATCTACCTTGTAGCACTTTCCCAATGGGGCTTCCATTTGCTGCCTCAGCAAGTTAGCTGTAAAACTTAAAATCTTGTATTCTCAGATATTTTTAAGATTTATTTTTTGTTCTAATACAAAAACCGAAATTGACAAAATGCCATGTTTTATCATTTTTATCACTCAGGAGAAAGACCCAAGTGGCCTCATACTATTAAACATAAGAGTTTTAAGTTTGTATTCAAAATCCATTTCAAATGAATGAGTTCACTTAATTTTTAACCTGGGTTTTAGAATCATTATTATTAGCTTTAGGGGCCTTAAATCATCATGGGAAAAATAAATCCATAAATGTGGAATTAGAAGGGGTAGTTCCCAGTCGTGGTTTTTCTATTTGACAGCTTTGGAAAGTAATTTGTCCCTCAAAGTCTTAGTTTCTTCATTTATAAAATCGCAGTAATAATGCCTACATTCTTATCTCACAGGATTCTTGTGATAGTTAAATAAACTTAAAATGCATGTGTGTTAAACACATTATAAATCATAGTTCTATAAAAGTGTAGAGTATTGCTATTTTTTCTGACAGCCATATATATCTGCTTTTAAAAATGCCAATAGTTTTATTATTTCCGGTTAACAGGATAAGTTAGCAAACATATACTGAACCCCAGTTAAATGAGCTGCATGGTGCTAAGTACCCCAGAAGGGTTTCTCAGCTTCCATGTTCTGAGTAACAGAGCCTTTGGACAGGTCCTGGTATAGCTAGAAATGTGGCCAGGAACAACATCATGCATTTACTCAAGTGTGCTGTGCAAATTCTAGTATTTTCTGTGCGCACAATGATGTGAGAAATTGGGGAGGCCCTGCCAAAATTATTAAAAACCAAAAGTACATATATTCCCTGTTGCTTTGAAGGTTATAATCTAGTAGAGCAGCAGATTGGATACTTAAAATGACTTAAAAATTATTACTGAGCATGATACTGGATTTAAAAAGCTAAAGTACTACTTAGATACCACTTTACTGGGAGAGATTAAAATTGGGTGGAATAAATTGAACTTAGAGATTTGGCTTTAAGCAGGCAATGGACATGAATTTCATAGAAAAGGAAATAGTCCATGACTAGAATTGGAGCTAAGTAAGAAAAGGTATAGAAGGCCAAAGGAGATGACACTGATCGAATTGCTGCTTTGAATGGACCAACTTAGGCTGCCATAAGAGATAAGGCTAAAAAGTTGCATTGTGATTATTTGAGAAATAGCTGTGAATGTTACACTGAGGACTGTGAATCTATCAGCTTATCAGCTGTATTAAGTTTTCTATTATGGCTATAACAAATTACCATGCATTTGGTGGCTGGCTTAAAACAATTCAAATTTATAATCTTAGGGTTCTAAAGGTCTGAAGTTTTAAATAGGTTGACCCAGCTGTACTCCTTCTGGAGACACTGGAGAGATTCCATTTCCTTGCCTTTTAAAGATTCTAGCTACTGCCTGCATTTATTGGCTTCTGGTCCCTTCCTTGCATCACTCTGACCCCTCCCCTGCCATCACATCTTCTCTTCCTCTGCTTTTGTTGTCACATTGTCTTCTTGCTGGCTGTGACCTCCTCTATTTTATAAGGGCCCTGTGGTTATATTGGGACCACTCAGATAAATTAGAATAATCTTCCAATCCCAAAATCCACAACTTAATCCCAATGCAAAGTCTTTTTTCTTTAACCACTTAAATTAACATATTTACAGGTTCCAGGGATTAGGATGTCTAAATGTTTTAGGGGGAGCGAGGGACATTATTCAGCCTACATCAGCATAGTTAATATGTCATTGTTACAGGTTATTGAAAGGAAGGTGAGATGATTTCCTTATATATGACATTTTATTTCTTTATGGCTGTGTGTGGTGTGTGTGTGTGTATGTGTGTGTGTAACCACTCATATTCATATGCTCGAGCCCAGGCAATATTGTCTTCAAAAAAATATTTTGTATTTGACCAGATATATTGGAAACTACGTGAACACATGATTTTATCATTTTTTAGTCTCTATTTTATCCTTATTGCCTACCAAAATGTCAGGTACATAATAGATTCGTAGTAATTCAATGAAGTAATATTGGGCAAGTAATTAGCCTCTCTATGGCAAGAAAAAATGGTAGTTAATCACTAGCTAGAATAAGTCAATTTTCTCATATGAATGATTTAACCGGATTATTTCAGGAAATAAAAACCTGTATAGAGAGCAAGATGGTGAATAGATGGTCACGACAGTTGCAGCTCACCATCATGCCCCCTATCTTATGCCTTATTAGTAACAATCTGATTTTATCATTAATTTACTTGATAGCTTCATCCACCTAAACATAAGCTCCTTGAATTAGCACTGCTCCTTCTGCTTCTTCCTCCTCTTTCTTCTCTTTTTTTTCCATCCTCAGTGCCTGGTGTAATTATTGGTTCATAGTAGATTCTTGACAAGCTTTCCTATCGATAATATACAGCCATATAATATACAGTAAAATATAGTGGAGAAAATTCGACTTATATTAGAAAAAATATAGACATGAACTGAACTGAGTAGTGCATATGTCTAACAAAACCTTAATATACCATAAAAGATGTTTCAAAAATGAGATTCTAGTTTGGACTAAATTAACATACAAATTTAAGGCATTTCCAAGTAAAATTTCAAAAGGACTATTTTTATAATTTGACAAGATGATTCAAAACTTTATCTGAGAAGATGCAATATGATAAGAACCAATTCTTCTTCTGAAACTTTTGAACTACTGGATATTATTAAGGTGAACATTTGAACTACTGGATATTATTACCTAATATAATGATATTAAAATAGTGTGTTTCTGGTACTGAAGGTACAGCTGGGACATAATGGAGATTCCTAAAATGGTTGTGTGTGTACTTATGTTATAAATATCATTTCAAATTAGTAAAGAAAGGCTAGATTATTCAGAGAATAGTCTGACAACTGGATAATCATACAGGGCAAAAAATTACTTCCCTATCTCTCACTGCATCAAGAAAATGCAGATTATCATATCTTGGAAATTAAAATCCACAAACTGGCAAATAATTAGGCAACATTGTAGTGAGGAAAGCTTTTATAAGCAGGTCATATTTACAGAAAAACACATTATGAAAGAATAATTTATTTTATCATAAAATGGGAAATGACACAAAGGATTAACCCAGGAGTAGGTTTAGTTCACACATCTTAGCTTTTCCAGATCATCAAAGAGAATTCTATAATTGTCATACACATTTCCCTCCCCTACTTCTGACAAATGGCACTTCTGCCATTTTCCAAATGAACCAATCTCTTAGCCACTCCTTGTGTTCGGCATATTCCCTCTCACACAATTCTTGATATTCATCTTAAATACTTCTCACTTGCATGAAAATGTGACAGCATGGAATGACTTGCCCACAAGGCATACATTATTTTGAAGATGGCCTATAGATAAATTCTTTCTTTCAGGTAGAATTAACCAAGTGGAGCTAAATAAGCCACTCCTAGAAGGCTTACAAAACTCATGGGCTCCCCAGAGTTTGCTATTTATTTTTGAACTGTGTGAACGTGATATACCAAATTAAATTCAAAGGCCAAAGACTCGTCTCAATGGAATTTGTGGTTGTAGACACATGAAACTTACTTAAATGAAACTTGCATTTTCCACAGTTGTGCCTGAAACTTCCCATGGCAAGAATCTTTACATCACCGCTGACAGCTTAGTGAACAAATTGCTTAGTTTATAGCTATAGCCAGTTCTGTCAGCAGAGGAAAGAATTAAGATAAACCTATTAGACTACAGTTATATAATAATAAATCAAAACAGTCATTCCAAAGACTTAATTTTAAAACATAGGTGGAACATGAGTAAGTATCCTGATGCTTGGTTTAATGAATATTTAGTGGGAGGAACAACAAGAAAATGCATTATTTATAAAATGATTCCTTAATCATGGTACTACTGGAATAATACAATATAATTCTGCCATGTTTGATGTTTGTAGGAAAATCTGACAAAGGGTCTATACATGGATAAAAGTAACATGTAAGTAATAATTAAATAGAATAAGAAATAAATCTTTGATTTAAGAACTCATAGTACCATTTTAATAGAAAAATAGAGATATGTTTTAGTTATTAATGAATATACCCTTTGACATGGGTTATTCCAATTGTTGGAGCTAGAAGTTAATTATTTAAAAAAGCTTTAATCTTAGGCATTAAAAATTATTTTTATTTTCAATTTTTATGGGTACATACTAGGTGTATATATTTGTGGGGTACATGAGATGTTTGATATAGGTATACAATGTGAAATAAGCACATCTCATGGAGAATGGGGTATCCATCCCTTCAAGCATATATTCTCTGAGTTAAGAATCTTTTGATTGGCACATGATGTAACAGAGTTGGGTCTTTCAACAAGTCACCTAACTTCCATAAACTCGACTTTTCACTTTTATTGAGTAAGCATACGGACTAGATTCTCTCTAACATTCTTCTCACCTTTGAACTTGCATAATTTCAATGATCTTTGAGGAGTTAGAGGACATTGAATAGTGTATCTTTGCTGTTACCAACCAAAACAAAAAAAAGCAAAATAGAAGCCTAGAAGTACTATAAGGATATCTATGGTATGTGATTCATATGCATATTTCTGGAATTCCTACTGCCATAATGCACTTTTAAGACGTACCTTTCCCTGCACATTGTAACATTTATACAATTTTTATTACCTGTGGTGGCATGCCATAATTAAATATTTAGCATATTTTTTTCTTACAATTACATGAAATAATGATTCAGTGTATTCTCTATGGAGTCTTAGGATTGATGAAATTCAGAATATGTCCAGTAGCATGCTGTGTGCTAAGGATACCTGGACTCTCTTCTTATAAATCTCTGATTCTAAACATACACCGAAGGTTCTTGAATAATGTCATTTTGTTACATGCTGTTTTGTATAGTGATGAGAAAAAAAATGGATTCCTGGCTGGAGCCACTGTCTGTGTGGAGCTTGCATGTTCTTCCCATGTCCACGTGGGTTTTCTCTGGCTACTCTGGTCTCCTTCCATATCCCAAAGGTGTATATGTGCACCTTAGATTAATTGGCATATTAAATTGTCCCCATCTGGGCAAGCGTGAGTATGTGTCTGATTGTGTGCCCTGTTATAGGTTGGTATCCTGTCCAGAGTTGATTCTTACCTGGTACTCTTAGCTGCTGGAGTAGGCACTGGACACCCAAGACTCTGAACTGGAATGAATGGGTAAATAATTATCTTACTCATTTCAAAGTAATATTTCTTAAATGTATGTATAGCCCATATTTATTTCAATGCTTAACATTAGAAGTGTTTTGGTCTTTATGAGCAATGTGGAAAGGACTCCCTATTGAATAAGTGGTGCTGGGATAACTGGCTAGTCATATATAGAAGATTGAAACCGGTCCCCTTCCTTACATCACATACAAAAATCAACTCGAGATGCATTAAAAACTTAAATATAAAACCCAAAACTATAAAAACCCTGGAAGACAAACTTGACAATACCATTCTGCACAGAGGAATGAGCGAAGATTTCATGATGAAGACATGGAAAGCAACTGCAACAAAAGTAAAAATTGACAAATGGGATCTAATTAAACTTAAAATCTTCTGCACTGCAGCAGAAACTACCAACAGAGTAAGCAGACAACCTAAAGAACTGGAGAATATTTTTGCAAACTATGAATCTGACAAAGGTGTATTATCCAGTATCTATAAGAAACTTAAACAAATTTATGAGAAAGAAACAAAAAACCCCATTAAAAATTGGACAAAGCACATGACCAAACATTTTTACAAATAAAACATACATGTGGCCAACAAGAATATGGGAAAAAAGTTCAATATCACTGATTATTAGAGAAATGCAAATCAAAACCACAATGAGATACCATCTCACACCAGTCAGGAAGACTATTATTAAAAAGTCAAAAAATAACAGATGCTTCTGATGCTCCAGAGAAAAGGGACTGCTTATACACTCTTGGTGGGAGTGTAAATTAGTTCAATCATTGTGGGAAGCAGTGTGGTGATTCCTCAAAGAGCTAACAACAGAACAACCATTCAACCCTGCTGTCCCATTACCTAGAGAAATAGAAATAATTCTATCATAAAGATACATGCCCATGAATGTTCATTGCAGTACTATTCACAATAGCAAAGACATGGCATCAACCTAAATGCCCATCAATGACAGATTAGATAAAGAAAACGCAGTACATATACATAGTGGAACATTATGTAACCATAAAAAAGAATGAGATTATGTCTTTTGTAGGAACATGGATGGAGCTGGAGGCCATTATCCTTAGCAAACTAGTGCAGGAACAGGCAACCAAAATCAGCATATTCTCATTTACAAGTGGGAAAAAATGTTGAGAACTCATAGATACGAAGAGAGGAACAACACACACTGGGGCCTACTTGAGAATGGAGTTGGGAGGAGGGAAAAATAACAATCAGGGACTAGGCTTTGTAACTGGGTGACAAAGTAATCTGTATAACAAACCCCTTATGATATGAGTTTACCTGTATAACAAACTTCCACATTTATCCCTGAACCTAAAATAAAATGTTAAAAAAGTAAAAAAAAAAAAAAAAAAATTAAAACAATAAATCCACGTGAAACCCTCCTCCCCACCTCCCCAGAAAAAGAAGTGGAAGTTTGGTGATGTTTTTGTGAGCAAAATATGCCATAGAATCTTTAACTCTTGTTGATGTCAATTAGGCTGTGGTGAAATTGGTTTTCTTATACTTCATTTAGCTTAATGTCACAATTTCCAAGAACCTATCCAGGATGTTTAGTGAGGATTTATTGTAATGACAGAAATGCAACGTTGTTATACATGTGAGGTCACATCACTGCAAAGTATCCTTATCTAGCACCAGACTTTCTTCTACCAACAGCTCCTCTCCACTTCTATACATAAAATATTCATTTCACATCATGAATAACCTCTTTGCTAAATGATGTATGCTTTAAAACAATAGAAGGATTTGAATACGTTATTTCTGAGACAGTCTTCTATGCCAACGTGGTACACATGTGGCCTGGGTGAGTGAAAAATTGTGAATGCTTTCTTTATAGAAATGCTTGCCAATAGCTGAATATCTATTTTCCTGCTTCTACCCCAAATATAGTGTCCATTTTATGGACCAATTTAATCCTCATCTGACTTTTAAAATTTTTGTCATAATTGTTTCTATTTGTCATCTCTATAGTTATCACTCTACCTCTTTAACATTTTTCTAATTAAAAAATATTATTTTGGCTACAAGACCTTTCAAGGTAGACTTGTATTCAGAAATGACATGTTTTCCATTTTGAGACTAAAGGTAAACCTACATATTTTTTTAAAACCATTGCCACAGCATGAGTTCTGTGTCAGTTATAAGCTAGAGCCCGTCTGCCTGGTATAATTAAGATGGCTTGCTCTTGAGATTACAAAGGCTAAAGGAAGTAGAATAAATGGACATCAGGAAGGGAAAAAGAGAAAGAGTATAGCCAAATTTTAGATATATTTCTGTGTCTACATTTTTGCTAATTTTTGCACTTTACATCAGAAGCATTTTTGCCATTTAGTTAGTGTTCCTAATTATAAAGCTAACGGGTGAAACATTCATTTATTTATTCAACAGATACATCTTGAGTGACTACTGTATACTAGGATTTGTCATCAGTACTGAATAGAACAGGCAAAATTTGCATAAGGTTTTATTAAATTGAAAACTAGCTTGATTAACTGTTCCCACATTGCTAGGCATTAGGTTGTTTTCCATTTTCCTCTTTGAAATATAGATCTTTCCCTTCCTTTGTATTATTTTCTTGGGATAAACTACCAGAAATTGAATAGTTTTCCAAAGATGTGAGCATTTTCTGGGGGTGGGGTGTGGAGGGGAAAATATCAGTATATACTTAAACATTTTAATGTTTCCACATCAAAATAGTAATTTGCTCACAAACAAAAACGTTCTACAATAGTTTGGATAGTAGGATGTTTAAGATAGAAGTATAGACACTTTTAATAACAATGATGGGTTTTTGGGCAAATAAATTGCTTAATTTATTTACATTACAAATTATGATTTAGGTCTTTGAATTAAAAAGATAGCTTTAGTTCTTAAAAAATTAAAGGACATTGGTTTTACTTTTGAATATTTAGAACTAATAAGATGAAGTTGATCAAATATAAATGTAGCATAATTTTTAGAAGTGCTACTTAATCAAAGTCAGTGACATTATAGAAAATGGAGAAATGCTTATGGACAAAGAAATCTGAACTTTGAACAAGCTCTGGAAGACCTTCTCTAAGAACTAATTCTAAATTTTTCAAAGGATGTAACAGATGATCTGAGAAGTCCCCTTGCTTTCTGGAGCACTATGATAACAAGATAATTCATGTTTCCACTGTGTACACAGGGATTTAAAAACATTACTTACACCCATCACCTGCTCACTGGTGAAAGATTAGATCCTTATAAACATGAACATATATGTCTACATCAGACATTCTTCATAACTGCTTCTGATGTGAGTGTCTCTGTCTGATATAACCATCACCAAACCCTTTTGGACATTATTTCTAGCCATTCCCATGGGGTAGGTGCACACACATATCCGTTACCTCTTTCAACCAAAAGCTAAAAGTGAATTTAAAAACCAGTTAATGCAGCAGCTTTAATTTTTTAAACTACAAAATAAAATCAATAAGTCAGTTAGGACATTAGAAAACAGCTGCAAACAGCAGATCAGTTTTAACACAAAAGCAAAAACAAAACAAAAGCCAATGAAAAGGTACTAAAAATCAAAGAGATATTGATCACAGTTTTGTGGTACTTCCTCTTTAACGTGGTAGATTATTCAGTTTCATTCTTGATTAAAGAGAGGAAAAAGATTAAGTATTAAATAATTCCTAATATACTTTTCTTTTTACTTCCATAATATTGGTTCTAAAATGAACTAAGATAGTTTTGTGGGTGGAATTTCAGTGTTATCAGCATTATGAGAGAGAGAAAATAAGAGCAAATTTCAGCAAGAAAAAGTGCCTGTACAAATATACTATGTAAAACAGTATCAGAGACATATAGACTAACCTATCTCTGATATAAAGAAAATTATAAATTAGTGTATTTCAGATGGTCTAATTTTACCATCAGCAATTTACTATCAAAAGTTACATAACCACTTAGGGACCAATGAAAAGAACAAACTAAGCCCAAGGTTATTAGAAGAAAAGAAATAAGAAAGATCAGAGTAAAAATAAATGAAAAAGAGACAAAAAATAGATAAAATCAACAAAAGTAAGAGTTTGTTTTTGAAGAGACAAAATCAACAAATCTTTAGCTGAAGAAAAATAAAAGACTAAAATTAGAAATGAAAAGGGAGACCTTTCAATTGATATCACATAAATATAAAGGATTGTAAGAGATTACTATGAACAATTATACACCCACAAATTGAATAACCTATAAGAAATTGATAAATTTCTAGAAACATGTAGTATACCAAAACTGATTCAGGAAAAATTACAAAATCTGAACAAACCAATAACAAGTAAGGAGACTGAATCTCTAATAAAAAGTCTCTCATCAGAGAAAAGTCCAGCACCTGCTTGTTTCACTGTTGAATTTTATTGAATACTTAAAGAATTAACAATAACTTCTACTTAACCTTTTCTAAATATGAAGTAAAACTTCTAAACTCATTTGTTAAGCTAGCTTTTCCTTTATACCAAAGTCAGATAAGGACACTATGAGAAAAGGAAACACACTAATATCCTTGATGAAAATAGACTTAAAAATCCTCAACCAAATATTAGCTAACTGAATTCAACATCTTAAAAAGATCATTCACCATGGTCAGCTGGGATATATTCCAGAGATGCAAGGAAAATAAACACATGCAAATCCATCAAAGTGCTAACCATAATAACATAATTCAAGACAAAAATGATACAATCATCTCAGCAGATACAAAAATCACTTGACAAAATTCAGCATCCTTTTCTAATAAAACGTTTTCAATAAATTAGGTATAGAATGAATGCACGTGAACATATTAAAGGCCATAAAAGACAAGCACACAGCTAACATTACACTCAATGATGAAAAACTGAAAGCTTTTCTTCTAAGATAGGAACAAGACAAAGTCCACTCTCATCAGTTTTGTTTAATATTGTACTGGAAGTCCTCAAAGAGCAGTTAGCCAAGACAAAGAAATCAACAATATCCACATTGCAAAGCAAGATGTTAAGTTGTCTCTACAGATGACAAAATTATGTATATAAAAACTCTAACAACTCCACTAAAATCTGTTAGAACTAATAAACAAATTCAGTAAATTTGTAACATACAAAGCCAATCTACAAAAACATTTCTATATACTAACAACATACTGTTTGAAAAAAATCAAGAAATCAACCCCATTTACTATAAGTACAAAGAAATAAAATACAGATGGTCCTTAAGATGGTTTGACTTAGAAATTTTCAAACTTAGAATACTACAAATGTGATACATATTCACTAGAAAGTGTACTTTGAGTACTCATACATTCCATTTTTCACTTTTCATATAATATTCAATAAATTACATGAGATATTTGACACTTTATTAAAAAACAGGCTTTGTGTTAAATGATATTTTGTTCAGTTATAGGCTAATATATGTCTTCTGAGCACATTTAAGTTAGACAAGGCTAAGCTATTCTCTTTGATAGGTTAGGAGTATTAAATGCATTTTAATTTATAATATATTCAATTTATGATTGGTTTATTGGGATGTAACCCCATCTTAAGGAGAATCTGTAATTAGGAATAAATTTAATCAAGGATGTGAAAGACCTATACACTGAAAACTATAAATATTTGACAAAAGAAATCAAAGACACAAATACATGGAAACATATCCCATGTTCGTGAATTGGAACAATTAATATTGTTAAAATGGCAATACCACCCAAAGTGATAGTGATTCAATGCAGTCTCTGTGAAAATTCCAATGACATTTTTCACATAAATAGAAAAAAATCCTAAAATTAGTAGGAATCCACAGAATGTCGTGTGTCAGTTCATTTTTATGCTGCTGATAAAGACATACCTAAGACTGGGTAATTTATACAGGAAAAATAATTTAATGAACTTACAGTTACAAGTGACTGAGGAGGCCTCACAATCATGGTGGAAGACAAGGAGGAGCAAGTCACATCTTACATGGATGGCAGGAGGCAAAAAGAGCTTGTGTGGGGAAACTCCCATTTTTAAAATAATCAGATCTCAGGAGATTTATTCAGTATCACAAGAACAGCATGGAGAAGACCCACTCCCATGATTCAATTACCTCCCACCAGGTCCCTTGCACAACATGTGGGAATTCAAGATGAGATTTGGGTGGAGACACAGCCAAACCACATCAGACCCCAACCAGTCAAAGCAATTGTGAGCAAAACAAAACAAAAAAACCCTTAACATAAACAACAAAAACCCCAAAATGTTAGCTATGGTCATCAAACTACCTAATTCAAAATGTACTACAAAGCTATAGTAACCAAAACATCACTGTAGTGGCATAAACACAGATACATAGATGACTAGAAAAGAATTGAGAGTCCAGAAATAAATCTATGGATTATAGTAAAATTGATTTTTGATAAAGATAACAAGGACACACAGTGGAGAAAGGAAAGTTTCTTCTACAAACGGTGCTGGGAGAACTGAATATTCACATACAGAGAAATAAAATTAGACCATCATCCATATCATGTACAGAAATCAACTGAAAATGAATTATAAACTTAAAATTTCTGAAAGTCTAAAACTACTAAAAGAAAACTTAAGGGAAAAACCTCCATTAAGCTTCATTGCCCAAAGTATTAAAAATCTTTGCTTTAGGCAATAATTTTTTGGAGATGACCTCAAAAGCACAGGTAGAAAAATCAAAATAGGCAAATGAGATCACATTAACCAAAAGTTTCTGTAAGCCAAAGGAAACAACCAAAGAGTAAAGAAGCAGCCCACAGATTTGGAGAAAATATTTGTGAATTCTACATGTGATGAAAGCCTAGTATCTAAAATATATAAAAGCTCAAACAACTCAACAACAAGAAAACAAATAACCCTATTGAAAATGGGCAAAGGACCTGAGTAAATATTTCTCAAAAGCAGACATGCAATTACCAATAGGCAACTGAAAAACAATGCTCAACATCACTAATCATCAGGGTAATGCAGATCAAAACCATGAGACATCACCTCACATCTGTTAGAACATCTATTATTAAGCAGATGAGAAAAAAGTGTTGATGATGTGGAGAAATGGGATCTCTTGTACATTGTTGGTGGGAATGGAAATTAGTACAGTCATTATGAAAAGCAATATGGAGGTTCTTCAAAAAACTAAAAATAGAATTACCATATGATTCATAAATCCAAGTTCTGGGTATATACCCAAAGAAATTCAAATCAGTATGTTGAGGAGATATCTGCATTCCTGTATCCATTACAGCATTATTCACAACAGACAAGAGATGGAAACAACTTAAGAGTCCACGTGCAGATGGATGAATAAAGAAAATGTGGAGGGAGGTGCCAATATGGCCGAATAGGAAAAGCTCCAACCTACAGCTCCCAGCGTGAGTGACACAGAAGATGGGTGATTTCTGCATTTCCAACTGAGGTACCAGGTTCATCTCCCTGGGGTGTGTCAGACAGTTGGTGCAGGACAGTGGGTGTAGCTCAACCAGCAAAAGCTGAAGCAGGGCGAGACATCACCTCACCCGGGAAGTGCAAAGGAGAAGGGAATTCCTTTTCCTAGCCAAGGGAAACCGTGACACACAAAACCTGGAAAATCGGGTAACTCCCACCCTAATACTGTGCTTTACCAAGAGTCTTAGCAAACGGCACACCAGGATATTATATCCTGTGCCTGGCTCGGAGGGTCCCACACCCACGGAACCTCCCTCATTGCTAACACAGCAGTCTGAGATCTAATTGCAACGTGGCAGTGAAGATGGGGGAGGGGCGCCCACCATTGCTGAGGCTTAAGTAGGTAAACAAAGCATCTGGGAAGCTCCAACTGGGTGGAGCCCACTGCAGCTCAAGGAGGCCTGCCTGCCTCTGTAGACTCCACCTCTGGGGACAGGGCATAGCTAAACAAAAAGCAGCAGAAATCTCTGCAGATGTAAATGTCCCTGTTTGAGATCTGAGAATGGACAGACTGCCTGCTCAAGTGGGTCCCTGACCCCCAAGTAGCCTAACTGGGAGACATCCTCCACTAGGGGCAGACTGACACCTCACACCTCATGCGGCTGGGTACACCTCTGAGATGAAGCATCTAGAGGAACAATCAGACAGCAGCACTTGCTGTTCAGCAATATTCTCTCTTCTGCAGCATCTGCTGCTGATACCCAGGCAAACAGGGTCTGGAGTGCACCTCAAGCAAACTCCAACAGACCTGCAGCTGAGGGTCCTGACTGTTAGAAGGAAAACTAACAAACAGAAAGGACATCCACACCAAAAACCCATCTGTACATCACCATCACCAAAGACCAAAGGTAGATAAAACCACAAAGATGGGGAAAAAGCAATGCAGAAAAGCTGAAAATTCAAAAAATCAGAGCACCTCTCCCCCTCCAAAGGAACACAGCTCCTCGCCAGCAATGGAACAAAACTGGATGGAGAATGACTTTGATGAGTTGAGAGAAGAAGGCTTCAGTCGATCAAACTTCTCAGAGCTAAAGGAGAAGCTACGAACCCAGTGCAAAGAAACTAAAAATCTTGAAAAAAGATTTGATGATCCTAGGTATCTCAGCTGGTTTGAGAAATAAAGGGAAAGAGTACAAGAGAGGGAAATTTAAAGCTGGGTGTCTCAGGGAGACATCACATGTCGGTAGGATCCGTGATGTTCTCCGAGCCATAAAACCAGCAAGTTTTTATTAGCAATTTTCAAAAGGGGAGGGAATGCATGACTAGAGTGTGGTCACAGAGATCACATACTTCACAAGGTAATAAAATATCACAAAGCAAGTGGAGGCAGGGTGAGATCACAGGACCACAGGATGGGGCGAAATTAAAATTGCTAATGAAATTTCAGGCATGCATTGTCATTGATAACATCCTATGAGGAAACAGGATTTGAGAGCAGACAACCCGTCTGACCAAAATTTATTAGGCGGGAATTTCCTTGTCCTAATAAGCCTGGGAGCGCTACAGAGACTGGGGCTTATTTCATCCCTTCGACCTCGAACATAAAAGATGGCATGCCTTAACGGGGCCATCTATAAACCTACCCTCAGGGTACATTCTCTTTCTCAGGGATGTTCCTTGCTGAGAAAAAGAATACAGCGATATTTCTCCTATTTGCTTTTGAAAGAGGAGAAATATGGCTCTGTTCTGTCTGGCTCACTGGAGGCCAGAAGTCTTACCTCTGGTGTTCCATGAACATTGCTGTTATCTTGTTCTTTTTTCAAGATGCCCAGATTTCATATTGTTCAAACACACATACTCTACAAACAATTTGTTCAGTTGACGCAATCATCACAGGGTCCTGAGGTGACATATATCCTCCTCAGTTTACCAAGAAGATGATGAGTTTAAGAGATGAAAGTAAATACAGGCACAGGAAATCACAAGATTATTGACTGGGGAAGTGATAAGTGTCCATGAAATCTTCACAATTTATATTCAGAGATTGCAGTAAAGACAGGTATCAGAAATTATAGAAGTATTCATTTAGGGAACTAATAAATGTCCATGAAATCTTAATAATTTATGTTCTTCTGCCATGGCTTCAACCAGTCCCTCCATTTGGGGTCCCTGACTTCCCACAAGAGACAAATGAATAAATAGAATAACCAATGCAGAGAAGTCCATAAATGACCTGATAGAGATGAAAACCACGACACAAAACTACGTGACAAATGCACAAGCTTCAGTAACCAACTCGATCAACTGGAAGAAAAGTTGTCAGTGATTGAAGATCAAATGAATGAAATGAAGTGAGAAGAGAAGTTTAGAGAAAAAAGAGTAAAAAGAAATGAACAAAGCCTCCAAGAAATATGGAATTATGTGAAAAGACCAAATCTCCGTCTGATTGGTGTACCTGAAAGTGACAGGGAGAATGGAACCAAGTTGGAAAACATTCTGAAGGATATTATCCAGGAGAACTTCCCCAACCTAGCAAGGCAGGCCAATATTCAAATTCAGGAAATACAGAGAACACCACAAAGATACTCCTCCAGAAGAGCAACTCCAAGACACATAATTGTCAGATTCACCAAAGTTGAAATGAAGGAAAAACTGTTAAGGGCAGTCAGGAAAGGTCGGGTCCCTTCCACAAAGGGAAGCCCATCAGACTAACAGCAGATCTCTCAGCAGAAACTCTACAAGCCAGAAGAGAATGGGGGCCAATATTCAACATTCTTAAAGAAAAGGATTTTCAACCCAGAATTTCATATCCAGTCAAACTAAGTTTCATGAGTGAATGAGAAATAAAATCCTTTACAGAGAAGCAAATGCTGAAGATTTTGTCACCACTAGGCCTGCCCTACAAGAGATCTTGAAGGAAGCAATAAACATGGAAAGGAACAACTGGTACCAGCCATTGCAAAAACATGCCAAAATGTTAAGACCATAGATGCTAGGAAGAAAATACATCAACTAACAGGCAAAATAAGCAGCTAACATCAAAATGACAGGATCAAGTTCACACATAACAATATTAACCTTAAATGTAAATGGGCTAAATGGTCCAACTAAAAGACACAGACTGGCAGAATGGATAAAGAGTCAAGATCCATCAGTTTGCTGTATTCAGGAGACCCATCTCATGTGCAGAGACACACATAGGCTCAAAATAAAGGGATGGAGGAAGACCTACCAAGCAAACGGAAAACAGAAAAAGGCAGGGGTTGCAATCCTAGTCTCTGATAAAACAGACTTTAAACCAACAAAGATCAAAAGAGACAAAGAAAGCCATTACATAATGGTAAAGGGATTAATTCAACAGGAAGAGCAAACTATTCTAAATATATATGTACCCAATACAGGAGCATCCAGATTCATAAAGCAAGTCCTTAAAGACTTACAAAGAGACTTAGATTCCCACACAATAATAATGGGAGACTTTAACACCCCACTGTCAACTTTAGACAGATCAACAAGACAGAAAGTTAACAAGGATATCCAGGAATTGAACTCATCTCTGCACCAAGCAGACCTAATAGACATCTACAGAACTCTCCACACCAAATCAACAGAACATACATTCTTCTCAGTACCACATCACACTTATTCCAAAATTGACTACATAGTTGGAAGTAAAGCACTCCTCAACAAATGTAAAAGAACAGAAATTATAACAAACTGTCTCTCAGAACACAGTGCAATCAAACTAGAACTCAGGACTAAGAAACTCAATCAAAACCGCTCAACTACATGGAAACTGAACAACCTGCTCCTGAATGACTACTTGGTACATAACAAAATGAAGGCAGAAATAAAGATGTTCTTGAAACGAATGAGAACAAAGATACAGAATACCAGAATCTCTGGGACACATTTAAGGCAGTGTAGAGGAAAATTTATAGCACTAAATGCCCACAAGAGGAAGCAGGAAAAATCTAAAATTGACACCCTAACATCACAATTAAAAGAACTAGAGAAGTGAGAGGAAACACATTCAAAAGCTAGCAGAAGGGAAGAAATAACTGAGATCAGAGCAGAACTGAAGGAGACAGAGGCACAAAAACCCTTAAAAAAATCAATGAATCCAGGAGCTGGTTTTTTTTAAAAGATCGACAAAATTGATAGACTGCTAGCAAGACTAATAAAGAAGAAAAGAGAGAACAACCAAATGGAGGCAATAAAAAATAATAAAGGGGATATCACCACTAACCCCACAGAAATACAAACTACCATCAGAGAATACTATAAACACCTCTACAAAAATAAACTAGAAAACCTAGAAGAAATGGATACATTCCTGGACACATACACTCTCTCAAGACTAAACCAGGAAGAAGTTGAATCTCTGAATAGACCAAAAACAGACTCTGAAATTGAGGCAATAATTAATAGCCTACCATGCAAAAAAAGTCCAGGACCAGATGGATTCACAGTCGAATTGTACCAGAAGTACAGGGAGGAGCTGGTACCATTCCTTCTGAAACTATTCTGATCAATAGAAAAAGAGAGAATAATCCCTAAATTTTTTTATGAGGCCAGCATCATCCTCATACTAACACCTGGCAGAGACACAACAAAAAAAGAGAATTTTAGACCAATATCCCTGATGAACATCGCTGCAAAAATCCTCAATAAAATACTGGCAAACTGAATCCAGCAGCACATCAAAAAGCTTATCCACTATGATCAAGTGGGCTTCATCCCTGGGATGCAAGGCTGGTTCAACATATGCAAATCAATAAATGTAATCCAGCATATAAACAGAACCAAAGACAAGAACCACATGATTATCTCAATAGATGCAGAAAAGGCCTTTGACAAAATTCAACAGCCCTTCATGCTAAAAACTCTCAATAAATTCGGTATTGATGGAACGTATCTCAAAATAGTAAGAGCTATTTGTGACAAAGCCACAGCCAATATCACACTGAATGGGCAAAAACTGGAAGCATTCCCTTTAAAAACTGGCACAAGATAGAGATGCCCTCTCTCACCACTCCTATTCAACATAGTGTTGGAAGTTCTGGCCAGGGCAATCAGGCAAGAGAAAGAAATAAAGGGTATTCAAGTAGGAAAAGAAGAAGTCAAATTGTCCCTGTTTGCAGATGACATGATTGTATATTTAGAAAACCCCATCATCTCAGCCCAAAATCTCCTTAAGCTGATAAGCAACTTCAGCAAAGTCTCAGGATACAAAATCAATGTGCAAAAATCACAAGCATTCTTATACACCAGTAACAGACAAACACAGAGCCAAATCATGAATGAACTTCCATTCACAATTGCTTCAAAGAGAATAAAACACCTAGAAATCCAAGTTACAATGAATGTGAAGGACCTCTTCAAGGAGAACTACAAAACACTGCTCAGTGAAAAAAAAGAGGACACAAGCAAATGGAAGAACATTCCATGTTCATGGATATGAAGAATCAATATTGTGAAAATGGCCATACTGCCCAAGGTAATTTATAGATTCAATGCCATCCCCATCAAGGTACCAATGACTTTCTTCACAGAATTGGAAAAAAACTGTTTTAAAGTTCATATGGAATCAAAAAAGCGCCCGCATTGCCAAGAGAATCCTAAGTCAAAAGAACAAAGCTGGAGGCATCATACTACCTGACTTCAAACTATACTACAAGGCTACAGTAACCAAAACAGCATGGTACTGGTACCAAAACAGAGATATAGACCAATGGAACAGAACAGAGTCCTCAGAAATAATACTACACATCTACAACCAGCTGATCTTTGACAAACCTGACAAAAACAAGAAATGGGGAAAGGATTCCCTATTTAATAAATGGTGCTGGTAAAACTGGCTAGCCATAATTAGAAAGATGAAACTGGATCCCCTCCTTACTCCTTATACAAAAATTAATTCAAGATGGATTAAAGACTTAAATGTTAGACTTGAAACCATAAAACCCCAGAAGAAAACCTAGGCAATACCGTTCAGGACATAGGCATGGGCAAGGACTTCATGTCCAAAACACCAAAAGCAATGGAAACAGAAGCCAAAATTGACAAATGGAATCTAATTAAACTAAAGAGTTTCTGCACAGCAAAAGAAACTACAGTCAGAGTGAACAGGCAACCTACAGAATGGGAGAAAATTTTTGCAATCTACTCATCTGACAAAGGGCTAATATCCAGAACCTACGAATAACTCAAACAAATTTACAAGAAAAAAAAAAAAAAAACCCAAAAGCGAGCAAAGGAAATGAACAGACACTTCTCAAAGAAGACGTTTATACAGCCAATAGACAAGAGAAAATGTTCATCATCCCTCGCCATGAGAGAAATGCAAATCAAAACCTCAATGAGATACCATCTCACACCAGTTAGATTGACAATCATTTAAAAGTCAAGAAACAACAGGTGCTGGAGAGGATGTGGAGAAATAGAGACACTTTTACACTGTTGGTGGGACTGTAAACTAGTTCAACCATTGTTGAAAACAGTGTGGCGGTTCCTCAAGGATCTAGAACTAGAAATACCATTTGACCATGCCATCCCATTAAGGGATGTATACCCAAATGACTATAAATCATGCTGCTATGAAGACACATGCACAAGTATGTTTATTGTGGCACTTTTCACAATAGCAAAGACTTGGAACCAACCCAAATGTACATCCATGACAGACTGGATTAAGAAAATGTGGCACATAGACAGAGGAGTTCCGGGGGCCAGGCGGTCGCCGCGAGTCTGGTATCCTGAGCTTCGTGAGTTGAGCGCTGCTGCTCCACAGTGGAGTCACCACATCGCTCCCATGATCATGGTGTTCTACTTCACCAGGAGCAGCGTTAATTCATCTGCCTACACTATTTACATGGGAAAAGATAAATATGAAAATGAAGATCTGATCAAGCATGGCTGGCCTGAAGATATCTGGTTTCATGTGGACAAACTCTCTTCAGCTCATGTATACCTTCGATTACATAAGGGAGAGAATATAGAAGACATTCCAAAGGAAGTGCTGATGGACTGTGCCCACCTTGTGAAGGCCAATAGCATTGAAGGCTGCAAGATGAACAACGTTAATGTGGTATATACTCTGTGATCTAACCTGAAGAAAACAGCTGACATGGATGTGGGGCAGATAGGCTTTCACAGGCAGAAGGATGTAAAAATTGTGACAGTGGAGAAGAAAGTAAACGAGATCGTGAGCCGATTAGAAAAGACCAAAGTGGAGCGGTTCCCAGACCTAGCAGCAGAGAAAAAATGCAGAGATCGTGAAGAGAGGAATGAGAAAAAAACCCAAATTCAGGAAATGAAAAGGAGAGAAAAAGAAGAAATGAAGAAGAAAAGGGAAATGGATGAACTTAGGAGCTATTCATCACTAATGAAAGTTGAAAATATGTCTTCAAATCAGGATGGCAATGATTCAGATGCATCATGTAAAAGGAGGAAAGGACCTTTGAAAGGTGTGAATGTAGAGACAATTGCAGACCTTTTGGTTTCATCCGTGTTCTGAAGTATAAAATACAACCAAAATTCTACCTTCATCCTACCCAGAAATTATAGATTTTCAAGTTTTAAAAAAATTGTACCTTTTTTGCTGACAGAAAAGCATCAGATATGTATAAAATAGTTGAACTTGACAGCATACAACCTAACGTGAAAATGTTTTTGCCAGAACATGTCTTGGTACCTTGTGAAAGCAGGCTGCCCTTGTTCTTGAGATAGACTTTAAAATGAACCAACTCTGAAAAGTACTTCTGTTGCTCTGATCTATCCCTGAAAACAGATGTCTTGAAACACTTTTCATATTCTTAAAACAATCTTCACTTCTGTTAAGAAGAACATGTTGGTGGGTAATTATGCAAATGTTTTCCTGTCCCTGATTTCCCGATTAGAAAAAAGGGCATATGGGTTTTGAAAAAGAGATTTTTCAGAAGATTGTAAGCTTCAATATTCACGTTCCATCATGTCATCTGGGTGTGTTAGTAGAGTGACCCTCAACGCACTCTATCTCAGCTTTTATGTCCTTGCTTCCTCTGAGCAGGAGCCTTCATCTTAATATCATCATATTTAAAGAAATTGATGGTGTTCATCAATGTGGAGCCTGTGGCAGTTGTTGCCTGAGCACCAAGTAACCCAAGCCACCTGTGTGACAACTTCTGGGCCTAGGAGTAATTTCTCAGCATTGAGGGTAAAATAGGATGGAGTGCTCTGTTGATCATTTGGGAGATGTAGGCTACCTGATTTGTGCCTTGGGATGCAGCGTGAAGCAGAAGTCCATTTTGCAATCATGAGTTTAGAAAGAACTAAGCATTTTACAAGCCAGCCAAGTAATTATTTTCTTTACCTTGAAATCATATTTGAGTTGTAACCCCAGAGTTAATTTCTCATTAGATTCAGTAACTTACTATGTAACATTACTTCTCATGTGAACCACTTACTATCTGTTGTGATTCTGAGCAGAAGATATCTTTTGATTGCAGTATGTAAGGCAACCCCTGTAGAAGGAGACAAAACAAGGAGAAAGAGAACAAAGCCTGCCAGACCAGAGGCGAAGAGATGGATATTTTACTCATACCCACAGCAGCAAGAATGACCTCCTGCAGCAGATATTCCACGTCTAATAGCACTTTGGAACTATGGGCAAAACCAAAAGGCTAGTGTTTCCATTTATTTCACATTGGTGTATGGGGTTGAACTGGAAAATTCACTGAGGCATAACTCACTGGCCAAATTTTGAGAGGTATATAAGATGACTTTAGAGATGAGTGGCTTTGTTTATGTGTCTAATGATATTCAGTCTGACGTTCTGCAATTTTAAAAGTTTAATAAAGTATCTTTTTTTAGTCTGAAAAAAAAATGTGGCACATATACACCATGGAATACTATGCAGCCATAAAAAAGGATGAGTTCATGTCCTCTGTAGAGACATGGATGCAGCTGGAAACCATCATTCTCAGCAAACTATTGCAAGAACAGAAAACTAAACACCACATGTTCTCACTTATAGGTGGGAATTGAACAATGAGATCACTTGTTCCACAGGAAGGAGAACAACACACAGTGGGGCCTATTGTGGGGTGGGGGATGGGGAGGGATAGCATTAGGAGATATACCTAATGTAAATGACGATTTAATGTTGGCAGCACACCAACATGGCACATGTATACATATGTAACAAGCCTGCCCATTGTGCACGTGTTCCCTAGAACATAAAGTATAATAAAAAAAAGTGGCATGTATACACAATGGAATACTATTCAGCCCTAAAAAAGACAGAAAATCTGACATTTGAGATCATATAGATGAAACTGGAGGATCTTATATTATGTGAAATAAACCAGGCACAGAAAGACAAATACTGCGTGTTCTTACTTAGAGGTGGAGTCTTAAAGTGTGGAACTCATAGGAGCAAACAGTAGAATGGTGGTCACCAGGAACTAGGAGTTGGGAGTGGATTGGAGAAATCTTGGTTGAAGGATACAAAATTTCCTTTAGGAGAATAAGTTCAAGGGATCTATTGTACAACATGGTGACGATATTTAACAGTGTAGAGTATACTTGTAAATCACTATGAGAGTAGATATTGTGTTACCACAAAAAGATACATATGTGAGGTAATGCATATATTAATCAGCTTGATTTAGCCATTCCACATTGTATACATATTTCAATACATTATGTTGTACTCCATAGATGCATATAATTTTTGTTTGTCAGTTAAATAATCAATATTTTAAAAGTTGCATAAACAAATCCTTGTGGTAGAAACTTCTGAATAGTCCTAATTTAACTTTATGGCAAAAAGTTGTTCTGCTCTAAACCATTTAAAGGTTTTGCATACAACTCCATAACTAATTGGGAATATAGACAGTAAAAATATCTCACTTAACTAATAGGTAGACCTCAGCATACTCAATCATCTTGAAAAACACCCGGTGTTTGTACTCTGTTCTCGTCCCACAGCTCATTCCCTAATACGGTCACTATGCATGAGAGGCCCATGTGGGTGTTACTCTAGCTTTATGAAAGTCTTGATATAATTATTGTGTGATAAAAAGACTATTGTATTGGCAGAATTGTAAAGATCAAAGTCAGATTTCTGTATGGAGAAATCTGTTTTACTTGAAAGTATAAAAGTAGAAGTACCCTCGGTTTTAGCTGGTGGTGTATTAGTTAACTATAAATGAGACATGTCCTCAAATGAGAAACCATTGTTTCAGAAGGATTAGAAAGCAGAAATTTGATCATTTAACTTTGAATGCAGTGAAGAAAAACTAAAAAGCAAACTATTTTTGTGAAGTGGAAGTAAAGATACCCCCTTCTATTCTCACATGTACCACTGCACTTGCCTCCTACTTCGGATTTCTGACTTCAGTCTTGCTTTTCTCATCTGGCATTCAAAACTTGACCTGTGTTTTTTTTTTGTTTTTTTGTTTTGTTTTGTTTTGTTTTGTTTTTTTGAGACAGAGTCTCGCTCTGTTGCCCAGGCTGGAGTGCGGTGGCCGGATCTCAGCTCACTGCAAGCTCTGCCTCCCAGGTTCACGCCATTCTCCTGCCTCAGCCTCCCGAGTAGTTGGGACTACAGGCGCCTGCCACCTCGCCCGGCTAGTTTTTTTTTTTTTTTTGTATTTTTTAGTAGAGACGGGGTTTCACCGTGTTAGCCAGGATGGTCTCGATCTCCTGACCTCGTGATCCACCCTTCTGGGCCTCCCAAAGTGCTGGAATTACAGGCTTGAGCCACCGCGCCCGGCCAAAACTTGACCTGTGTTTTTAAAACCAGTTCTGATCCTACTTAAACCTTCAATACCTCCCAATGACTATTTACCATTGCATACAGTATTTTCATCTCTAATTGCCGTCATATACTTGATCTTTCTTCATGTAGTCATTTAAGTTTTTGTACTCCAGCCATACTGAATTACTTGAAGTTCCTTAATTGTACCCTACTCTCTTAATCTCAGAATGGGGCACATGCTTGTTTTTTCTTGTACCAGCTAAAAATCTCTGTGCTGCAATTTGTAAAAACCTCAAAAGAAACTGTATTAGACAATAAATATATTATTTCATGGATCAGGACATTCAGGAGAGTTCCTACAACAAAGAATCCACTTAACAAGATCATCAAGGTCTTGGGTTCTTTCTACTTTTCTTTCATTATCTTTGTTCACTACCTTTTTCTTCAAGCTGAAGCAAGACGGCTGTGGCAGTTCCAGGCATCACAGCAATACACAGAGATAGGAAGAATGAGAAGAGTCAGAGTTTAGTTACATGTTCATTCTAAAATATTGAAAGTATCCTTGGACCTGTGACTCGAAGTGAGGGGACGTATTTTGCTCCCTAGCAGACATTTATCAGTGTCTAAAGATATTTTTGGTTGTCACAAGTTGAGGTGTGCAGGGTGGGTTGTGGGGGGAATGTGTTGGGTGCTACTGTCATCTAGTGGGTGGTAACACCCTGCTGCTAAACATTTTATAGTGTATGGGACAGCTTCTCTTCTCATACTGCCTGCTTAAACAAAGAATTATCCAGCACCAAATGTCAGCAGTGCTATGATTGAGAAACCCCATCTTAGACCAATCAGAGCCACTCCTGAATCTGGGGATAAAATTTACTTCTTCTGAGGTACATGGTGTATACAGGAGGAGCAGGTGTGTGAGAAAATCTGGAATTTGTTAAGAGGGAAAAAGAAAGGGAGAGAATATTGAGTTCGTAAGCAACAGAGTCCACTATACCCTACCTGGTTTGCTCTTTTCCTATTCTTCACCTGTTGCCCAATTCATATATACTCTATAGGCAATACTTTTTCAGACATCTTTTCTGTATATAGTCTCCTCCTCTCAATCATTTTCCCTTGGCTACAATGCTGGGATGCATACTTTCAAAAGATTTCAAAAGCATTTGTTATCTCCTGTTATAATATTAATCTCTTGTAATTTAAAAATTTCTTTACTTTTTTAATTGTTTTGCTAATGTGTAATTTCTTTAGATGATAGGGACTATGTTCCATTCATGTGAAAAAGACCTATCAAGTAGTATAGTACATACTGTCCAGTGTGTGAATGATAAGTGATAGTTCACTGAAGAGGGCACTTAATCTCATTTTAGCTATTTTTAATATAAAAATAAATTAAAGTGTAGTGGATAGGTTATAAATTGTGTCAAGGACATGGAGCATTATGTCTACAACATAGTAGATGCTCACTTATAATTTACGATGTTAGATTAGTACTCCCACTATTTTATTTTTTAATTTGATGCCATAGCAATTGATGTCAAGTATGAAAGAAAGAATGAGATACACCACTATAAATTGGGTTTACTGCAGAAATGGTTGAGAATAGATTTTATGACTCTAGGTTGTCTTGGCTCATTTTCAGGATGTAAAAGAGTGGAGAGAGTGCAAAGAATGGGGCAGAATTTATCGAATAAAATTATTTGGAGACATCTATTTCTTTGCTTTGAGGTACCTCTCTATAGGTGTTTTAGTGGAGGCAGGGGCGAGATTGTGCCCCTCCTTTCAAGGAGAAGTGTGGTTCCATGAGTCCACTTGAGGACCCTGAAAGGTGTCCCCTGCAGTTAGGAGATACAGTGGACTGATGCATGCCCTGAGACTAAAAGACTTTAAAGCAGGGGTCCCCAACCCCTGGGCCATGAACTGGTACTGGTCTGTGGCCTGTTAGGAACCAGGTGACACAACAAGAGGTGAGTGGAAGGCCAGTGAGCTTTACTGCCTGAGCTCCACCTCCTGTTAGATCAGCAGTGGCATTAGATTCTCATAGGAGGGCAAACCCTATTGTTAACTGTGCATGAAAGGGATCTAGGTTGTACCCTCCTTGTGAGAATGTAATGCCTGATGATTTGTGGTGGAAGTGGAACATCTCAAAACCATACCACCCACCTCTACCCCATCTGTGGAAAAAATGTCTTTTACAAAAGCCCTTGTGCCACAAAGGTGGGGGACTGCTGGTTTAAAGCAACCTGAAAAAGCAGGATACAGATGACTGTGTTGTATTCTACTTGTATATATCAGAGTATGTCAAGGAAAATAAAGTATCATTCCTGAAGACCAGATGTGAGATATTTGAGAGAAAGAGCTGACATATGGTCTATAGTGTCCTATTTAATAGGAGATTACAGGACGAGAGGGACTTTAGCAGTAAGTCAGATAGGAATGTTGGATTTGTAGGAACCTTGGAGAGTTACAAGCATAGGCAAAAGGCATCCAGGCAAGTCAAGGGAATCTCAGAACAGATTTTCAGTAAATCTGTAAGGTGCTCTATATTTATAACTCATGATGACTATAAGATTATCTGTTACCTAAGTATGAATGCAAAACCACATTCATTTTTTTCTCCCAAAAGCAGGAGATTGAACTCTTGAATAAATTTAACAGTGATGACAGGGGACAAACATAAAGTTGTGCTTTGATTACTTAATGCATAGGCACATACCACTTGACAGTTACAATGACAATGATGATAAAATAACAGTGTGCTTAACAAACCACTGGTCCATCACTCTGTACATTTTTCAGAGTTTGCATTCTGGACTCAGACTACTTGAGTTCCAGTCTTTCCTTCATTGAACAAAGATATTGTGAATATAAGTGACATTATGCATGCAAAACAAATTTCCTGGTTCTCAAAAATTTAGCTTTTATTTTACTAATATACTAACTATGCTAAAGTTACACATCAGGGCACAGATTTTTCAAAAGTTAAGACTATACTTTTTTGAAGTAACTAGATACTAGGTAAATGTTCACAAATAACAGCTAGAGAGGACACCTGGGGTCCCTCCTTACCAAACCACAGAAGGGTTTGGTGAGCTGTGGAGGTGTCAAGACCAAAGTAACCTTAGAAGATGGACTATAGCCCATAGCCCGACCCAGTTGTTCATTACATTACAAAGGTAAGAATCCAGTGTATTTTCTTATTCTGTCCTGGTAATGGACATTCTTGGTTCATCCTATAGGCTATATTTAGTCCATATCTGGTAACAGCTTCTAGTTAATTGCAATTTTGGTAGTGCTTTCCAGAAGCAGTCAGCACCTGGAAGTGAATGCAGATCTTTCAAACTGACTCATATCACTATATTTACCTTTCTGGGACCTAAAACTCTGAGAATTTACAGAAGTTGCAGAAGTTAACCCTGCTTTGACACCTGGAATCTAACCCAAGAACATCCAGGTGTGCTTACCTCTCCACGAGCAAACACTTGCTCTCTACTTGCCACCGATACTCTCAATGGCTTCTAACCATGTTGACATTTCTGTTTTTAGTATATGGGGCATCATAGCCACTGCCATCATGAAAACATCTTGAGATGTCAGTATTCTGTCTTCTAAGGGAATGAGCTATTTTTGGATGTATATTCTTAGTAAGAACGTGTAAAACAGAAGAAACATTTATGAGAACCAATACAAAATGGATAAGCAATAAGAATTTTTATGGAAAATAGGCGTTTTACCAAATTTCTTTTCATTTTAGCTTCACCAATTGAGAGGAGAAAAATAATATTTTGACACACAGTAGGTACTTCAATTCCAGTCTGACAGAATCAATTACTGGTCTTGTTGAAGTAATGAAAACAACGTTTTGATTTGAAACTCTTCTGGTAAGAATGCAAATAGTTGTATTTCATGTTCCTTCACAGCAGCTTCATTTTTGAAAACAATTAATAATATCAAAGTGTATCTTTCATTTCAAAATTAGAGAGTTTATAGTGGATTTATGTTAATATAATTTTTATTGTATTTCAGAAAGCAGAATATATTCTCATTAAAACAGCAGGAGGAAAATAAAGAAATCTCGATTTACTTAAGGTGACGTTAAAGTTGATAAACTGGAGATGCATATGAACTCTTCAATGTAGACTTCTGCATTCAGGGGTCCGTAAGATGATGATAACGTCTTCTTAGGTAGGAAGTTCTAATAGAGATATGAACCAATTTAGCATATTCCCGAGAGGAAATATTAAAATTAAGAGAAAGGAATAAGATTTATTTTTAGTGCACTACTTTAAATTACTTTCTGTACATGTAATGTACTTAATATTTTTTGAAAAGATGCATTTTAGTATCTTGAGGTCAAATACCATCAGTAGAGTACGGTTTTTTAAACTGGCTTTTGTAAGCAGCATAGTATCTTCACTCTGCTTAATTTTCTCCATCTTTACCATTATAATTTTGCTCTCAGCACCATCACGTTCACTAGAACTCCTAATATGGCTAATATGGCCTTCTAACTGCTCATCTTGCTTCCGTTCTTGTTCCACATGCAAGTCCTTCACTAGCTGAAACAGAACTATGTCACTAATTTACTTAAAACCTTTCAATAATTTCCCACTGCACTAAAATTCAAAAATGTTAACCCAACCTACAATGCCCTTCGTGATTTATCCACCTCTCCAGTTTCTCTCACTCTTGCTTACTAGGGTCCTTGAGTTCTGCAAATTTTAACATCTAAACTCTATGCCATGGCCATAAGCCTCATGTTCTTAAGCTCTGCTAGTGTTGCTCCTCTCCCAACTCAACAGTACTGGTCTCTAATTACTCATTGCCTAAACACACCACATTCATTTCCACCATGGAGTTCCTGAATTTGCTTTTTCCTCTACCTGGAACCTTCTTCCCTATCTTTGCTTGGCTGGTTCACTTTTGGCAATCAAAACATAATAACCACGCCTGCTAGCTCCACCTGTGGTTCTCTTTTCTTTCTTTTGTTATGATTCCACATTCCTGTTTGTAATTTTTGGTTTTACTAGTTTTCTGTTTGCAGAAAAGTATTATAATACGAAAACCAAGAAACAAACAAACAAAAAACCTCACAATTAAATTATCACCTCCTGAGGAGGTGTTTTTCTGTTCAACAAATGTAAAAGTCATCTCCCTCCTAACCCTAACCTCAGTTGCTTTCTGTTACATTTTCCAGTATTGTTTCTTTTTTTATATATTTTATTTTTAATTAACAAAGCATAATTGTATATAATTACTAAGTGAGATGCTTTTGATACATAGTGCGTGTGCTGTGAATTCTTATTAAACGGATTGGGAGAAAAGTCAATATATTGAGACATTAATGAAGAAACCTAAGAAGCTTTTTGTTTTTCTTTTCATGGAATTGCCCTGAGTAAACCAGGTTAATAGGGTTGCATTATCCAAGTTATATGTGATTTCACTTTATAGTGATTAATGCTTGTTAATAAACAATGGTGTCTAAAAGCAATATTGCCTAATTTAAAAATATATTAAATCATAGTATTTCTCTTGCTGTAAAATAAGAAAGGAAGATCAACTATGTATTGATATTTTCATAGAACAGGAATAAAAATATTCTAAATAGTCATCCTAAAAGCTTTATACCTCATTCACTTTCCAGTATGTTTTGCCTCATTTTATGTTAAGCCAAGTACATCATGATACAGGGTTTTTTTTTTTTTTTTTTTTTTAATAATTAAGGACTTATATATCAAGATGCCCTTGTGAACCTGTTAAGACGTAAGTAAGACAAAATTATAATTTTACTTAAGGCTATAATTAAAGATCTCAAATGAGCCTTTACCAAGGACTTTTAATAAATTACTTTCATCTTTCATAATAAATTTGAGGATGAAACACTGGAAAAGTTATTGCTTTTCCATTCAACCCATGGATGAGAGGTTTACTGAATATATAGAAGTTGTCTGTGGGTGATGTAGAAACTGCAAAGCTCTTGGAAGCTGAAGGTCTTGGGGGACTTCTGGATATATGACTTTGCTAACTGAATTAGAGCATTTTACTCTTTTTCTCTCTGAGCTTAAGTTTCCTCACCTATAATTGGGCATAGTAATACGCCTCATGGGTTGCTGGTAAGACTGAACAAGTTAATGCATGTGAAACAAAGTTTCTAAACTGTAAAGCACATATAAGTGCTATATTTATAATTATTTTGAAAATGTTTTCAGTCTCATTTCAAAGACCTCCATGTAGTTGAAAGAGTTCGTGACACGAGTAAAATGGCTCATAGGTACTGAAAATTTCCAAGTAATTATCATCGGTCTTGACCACAGAATTGTTAGTAGAGAAGATGAAATTTCAGTCTCAAAGGCAAAGGCACAGTACCACTCACTTGTGGATCCCTGAGACTGAAGGCTGAGGACTGCACCATTACCCTTCCACAATGTGGGCTGTACATACACAGGCCAAGCATATTTGTCTGTTTGCCTTAGTCTTCCTTCTGACTCCATAATCCTGGATATATATGGCTCTGGAAATAACATCAACCAGCTTGCAATGATATATGATTATTTAGATGGTTAAAGTTACTGGTCAGTTAAGATACCAAGAAAATCAACAACTGTCAGAAAAAAACAGCACAATTCAGAATTGGGATTGTGGTATGTGCCAAGCAGAGAGACTGTTACCCATTCAGGGAAATACAGACTTCTTGTTAGGTTGGGTTATTCCTGACATCCTCTGTAGCAAATCTTCTATGATGTCAGGATCCACTTATGTAGTCTCAAAGGATTTGAGATGGATGTAGATCAGGGATATTTCCCAAATGGGTAAATCCATTCCAACTTTCCGGGACATGAACTATGGTCTTTGTGATTTGGCCATGTTACCAATATTATGGCCCTAACAAAAGACATTCATTGAGGTCACTTTGTTCATACTGTAGTAGGATGATCTTGTGATATTAAGGAATGCAAAAATGCCCTGAAAGACATGACAATCAGAATTGTCACAAAAGTAAAAAGGCGTTTTATTTTCTCCACCTTGGAGGCCACAATAAGCACCAGATATTGGTAACAGAGACGACTGCATGACTTTTTTGGAATGATTTTTTTACTCCCCCAATCCCTACCTTCATAATGAAAATGGTCCATTACATGGCTGCCCTTCCTTGAAGCATACAATGCTTATATTTTCTAAGAAATGAGATAACATGAGTCAGCCTATTACATATTCTAGACATAAATTCAGAGCTGATTATTGTCAATGGAATTTGGCCCTCATCAAAATTCTTGGAATAAGCTCTTAATATATAATGAAATTATATTCTTACAGAATTTATTTATGATGTATATAGTTGGAGCACTAAGCAGATTAATTCTAAAATTTTCTGACTCTCAGTGCTTTGCAATCATTTATTTAGTTAAACCTATGGACAAACATTTTAGAATTTAAGGATGGATGAATTTTTCTTTCTATTCCCATCTATTTATAATCACCCTAAATATTTCTGAGGTTTTTCTTTCATTGCATATGTTCGGTGAAAACTCATGCATATTTCACTTAATAGGATTAATTATCATCTTTCCACTAATTATAATTGTCTCCTCAGGTAACTGTGTAAGTTAACTTTGGCAATTTGCACATACAGAATAATATTTTGTAGAATAATAGCACAATGTACTGCCAAACAGAGTAAAAAGCATAGCATAAGGGCATGAACACAGAAGAAAAGAAAAGAGTTCTAATTTATTAAGCTTTTCTTATGTGTGTTGCTATACATCTAATTGCAAATTGTGCAGTTGAATATATTACATCCTCTGTATATAGTAATAATCCCTTAATGCAAATCTTATGACGGTAGGCATTTCTACTAAAAATTACTTCTAAAACATGTAACTATTTCTCTCTTCTCTTAATAGATATTAGTATTCTAAGATCTTGTTAAATAGCTTATGCTTTAAAAGATAAATGCCCTCAAAATTGGTAATTTATATGCAAAACAAGTGAAAAAGCCTTTCTTCAAAGCATCTATCCTTGAATGTACAAATTAAGGCTTTCTTCATTTATGAAGCTTATTTTTTAGCTGTTATTTATACCTAATGGTTAGTTTATATGTTACCACATTAAGGAGTCAGTGTTTTGAAGATGCCATATGACACCAAAATGGCCATCTTTTGAAATTATGGGATGCTTCACTGCAGAGTCAGACTCTAATCTGCAACCAATTTGTGTCAGCTTTCTGCATAGAAAAGATCTCAAATCCTCTCTTAAACCAGGAATCAGCTGAAGGTTTGTCTTGGTTTCATGAGCCCAGCGCAATTAGGCGGCACGTGAATGTGGGCCACATGCGTTTATTGCTCTTCCTAGCATGTGTTACTTTGATGTGTTAGGTCGGAAGGCTCACTCTTTTCTGGGCAGCCTTCCTCCTGGGTCTTTATACTGCTTAGCAGTTGAGTCCAGACTTTGAAACACAGCCTAATTTAGAGGCAGATGCTGCAGCTGCTGCTGTCATTTCAGATGATTTTTTTTTTTTTTTTTTTTGCTTTGATGTCAGCTTAGAATCTTGGGTGTTGTATCAGTAAAGCAGTGTCTGCAATTCACAAAACAGAAAGCACACCATTTAAGCTTTTGTTTTAGCCTTTAAATAAAATTTCAACACCTTCTAAACTATCAAAACATTGTAGTTGAGCAAAAATATATGGAATTATGTACATTACTAATTGGCAGGAAGGAATGAATAAAGACTATGTAGCTCTATGGGTATTAATTTAATATCAGAATTGCTAATATCTGATAAACACTGATAATAAAATATATGAAATGTAAATAACCCTCTCTTTTCATCTTGCTCTCTTTCTCTCTGGTTAATGTGGCACAGTCTTTCTCTTCTAAATGTTTGTCTAATTTTTTTAAAGCATTTTTATATTCATAATTATTTTGTTGTGAACTATATGCTTTACCTTACCAGGGAGCTTACTAAATCCTTTGGGGACAGGACCAATAATGGACCTGTTTATCTTCATTTTCATTAATTGAAAACCCTAGATATGAGAAGTCTATTGGATTTCTAAATTAGAAATAACTTCGGCATCTCCAAATTGTCTGTTACTTGATATGAAGAATAGTTTTAAAGAATAAAAGAGTTGGAGATTTGAGAGTTAGTTGCTAGTGAACCTATAGGACTATATTGATAGATTTCTCCTTTCCTCAGCCAATGCAAGACCAAAAAGGTGTGGCAGATTCCTTTCTGTGCTTTCCCTGTTGACAAGAAACATTTATCATCAAGGGATATCAAAACAGCAACTGCCTAGGTGTAGCAGTTTTCTTTCTTTCTTTTCTTTCTTTTTTTTTTTAAAGGTTTGACATTGAGTACACATGGACACAAAGAAGGAAACAGGAGACAAGAGGGCCTACTTGAGGGTAGAGGATGGGAAGGATGGAAAACTACCTATCTAGTACTATGCTCACTACCTGAGTGATGAAATAGTTTGTACACCAAACCCCAGCAACGTGCAAGATGCCCATGTAACAAGTCTGCACATGTATACCCTGAACTTAAAATAAGAATTGGAAGGAATAAAAATAGGTTTGAAAGAAGTAAACTGCCACTGTCTATAAGCAAGAAAAGAAAATATACAGATTTTTTAGTTTGATGTAATTTTACCTAATACAGAGAAAAACTAATAATGACTTTATTGTGGTATATTGATAATAAAGCAAGTCTGAATTCTAGTTACCCAAACGTATTTTTGTGAAGATCATCTGTTTTTTTTCCCTTCTGTAGAAATGGTCATTACGGTATATTCTGGCAAGAGTTCTTTCAAAATATGGCCATTATAAGTTTTCTCCGTGGGCAAGAACATTAACTGTGGATGATAACAAACAAGGTTTTAAAAAATTGGTGAATATTTATTCTAGCTTCATTTTGATATAAAACATTGGAAATAACCTAAATATTCTAAAAAGGAATGATTAAGTTAAATGTTGTGTAGCCACTCAATGGAATACTATGTAGTCAATTAAAACGTTTATGTAGAGTTTTTACTAATGCTGCACAACTACATAGGAAAATATAACAAAGTTAGGGACAATGAGAAAAGAAATCCATATCATGATCATAGTACCTGTCTGGTTAGTTGGAATATAGGGTTATTCTCATTTCTACTTTTCTATATATTCAAACACATTTTGTATTGAGCAATCATTTATAACTTTTTATAAAGTAATTTAAAATTGTTTTAAAATATCTATAAATGTTCTATTATGTGCAATGTACTACACTTACATAAATGGAATTTGTTCAATAGCTGTGTTTTGTAATTTAAAACAATTAAATTAAATTCCATTTAATTTCTTACAGTTAGTATGGACATATGAATATATAAAGTAGATGGAGTTTTTCTTTTACTTTTCCTTTTTTGGCTTATTTTCAATTACAGAATTCTAATTTTCTCACTTTACTTTGATTATGCAAAGTATGTCAGTACTATATAAAAGTAGTATAATATGACTTCATTTTATTTTCTTATATTTTAAAAATTGTGTTGGATTTTCTGATTGTGACTAAATGTGGTGATAATAATAGCTATGGACCCTTGAATTTCCTAAAAATGAAAAATTATTTTTAATAGATAATAGGAAATTATAGTTAAATAATGATACTGAATCTGGATGTCAGGTTAAATTTCAATATACTTAGACTGTCAATATAATAGCCTGTATGGACATGTGACTAGTTAAATTTAAAATAATTAAAATTACATAAAATTTAAAATTCAGTTCTTCAGTCACATAGCCTCCTTTCAAGTTCCTGTAGCCATATGAGGTTAGCAACTATGGTATCGGACAACACAGATAAAAAATATTTTCACTGTCACAAAATGTTCCATTGGAAAGCACTGATATAGACAATATTCTGAATAATTAGTACTCTGCTCCTAATTTTATCCTTTATAGCATGTTCATAAAATGAAACTTGCAGATGATTATCTCAACTTTAGTTTTAAATTTTGCTGTTTCATAGACATTTTTAAGAGAGAGTCTCTCTCAGCATGTTTTATTTGCCATATGTGTTTTTGTGACCAAAGAAAGTCGTATGATTGAACAATAGCCTGTACGAAAATAAAATCCATATTTCATGCCTTTGTTCTTACAATATTTGCTGTTTTCAAAACCCAGATTTTTTTTCTTTCTTTCTTTCTTTTTATTATTATTTTTTTTTTTTAGCATAAGCAATAGGGCACAGAGCCCTGTGCAAATAGAAAGTGTGGGAAACACCTGGAGGCTACCAGCCAGTTAAAATGAAAGGTGAAAGGAAGGGGTTCTGTAATCGCGAGAGAATAAAAGAGAAGATAAATCCAACTATAAAAATATTGCTTTAAGTAAAAGTAACAATAAAAATAAATAAAACAATGGCTGAAATATTCCAAACATCTTTTAAGGTATTATGTGTAATCTTTTGTAGCACACTAGAAATCTTTTCCTAAAGAGTAACTGTGCAGAGTATTGCACAGATAGTAACATTTAAGATCAAAGGAGAGATCAGAGTCATATTTTTAAAAATAATACTTTTCCTTAAATCATAAATGTAATAATTTTCAATGCAAGAATTGTAAGAAATATAGAAAAGCATAAACATGGAAGTAAAAAGCCTTTTTTATATTTTTGCATAGTTATTCTATTGCATAATTAATGTATATTTTATAGAAAATTTTTACTCTAAAATTTTTTCACGCATTATAAGCATTTAACAAAATAATTTAAAATTTTTCATACAATACAATTCTAATTATTTCACTTAAACATGGAATTTACTTAACTGGTTTATCACTTCAGAATATCTAGGTTATTTTGAATTTTCTAATTTAAATAATTCTACCATAAACTCTTTCTTGCATGAATTCTTGTATACATATATCATTATGTCCTTAGCATAGATTTCCAAAATTAAAATTGCTACATTATGGATTGCAAGTTTGAAAGACTTTTGCTTTTTATTAATAAATTTCCTTATAAATTTGTGATGATAATGTACATTTCCACTAGCAGCGAATAGTAAAATTTAAGATCAAAGGAGAGGTCATATTTTTAAAAAGAAGACATCTGTTTTTCCTAATATATCACTGCTGGAATGGCAAATAAAGGAGTAGTATTACTAAAGTTGGACATTATCAAGAATAATTTTGTATTCATTTATGATTGATAATAAATTTGAAAGATACTACTGTAAAAACTTGTTTTGAAGCATGACAAAACATCATATATTAAATTTCAGTTCTTCAAAGAATAAGATATGAATTAGCATATAGAAATGGCTAATAAATTGCATATATCACTTCTACTTACATCCGTTTAATAAACACTTAGGCACCCCTAGTTGCAAAGGGATCTTGGGAACATAGTCTTGGCCTAGTTGGTCATGTGAGAATCCAACCACCAGAAATAGGAGTCCAAATAGTTCTGCCCACTGCATCCTGGGCTGCTGTTTAGGTCCACTGTGCACTGGTTCCTAATTTGTCAGAATCTGGTGAGACAGGACACACTCACACATAGGTTATGCAAGGTGAGTTTATTATTTACAGAAAGGCAGCAAGGAACAGAAGGTCTCAGATCCATTGTGAGGCAGCCCCTCAAGGCCCAAGAGAGCTACCCAAGATGGATGAAATTTTGATGCATGCCTCACTTACACCACCTCAGAAGTAATAAGACTCACTGGACAAAGCTTCGAAGGACGTCCAGCTTCCAAGGAAGAAAAGAGAAAAGCCTGGGCTGTCATAGGCAGTTCCTCACTCATGATGTAACATTCCCTAGGAAGAACAGGAACACTGCCTGGGCTGTTTCAGGTAGTTTCTCCTGATCTCAGGACATTGCATTCCCAGGACATTCCACAGCTATTCTTGAAAACTACAAGCAAGAGGTGGAAGGATAAGGAAAGAGCTGGGTCAGTCCAAAGCTGCTGGAGAGCTGTACTACAATATGTTCCCTGCTAAGACTTAGTGGGGTGACCGTTATTTAACTATGAAAAGAATGAAGAAAAGAATGGATAGTGGAGGGGGGCATTTCATAATTAACTAAACCTACCTACTGATTCCTCATTTCCCCAATGATGTTAATATTCAGTTTAACCAAATTTGGTTTGATATTTTGTCCTGTATCATGTTATGTTGGAACTTGCTGGTTGTGTAATCATACCTTTTTTTCCCCAGAAAGCTGGAGATGACCATAAAGGTAATCTACTCTGATTCTTACATTTTATTGTTGAGGGAATTAAGCTTATAGAAGAGTGCTGCTTAGCCCAGATTACTTCTGTTAGTTAATGATAGAGTGGAGCCATCAATTTAGACCCTGCTTTAAATATAAAATTTGTTCATTTCGGGTTTATTTTCTTAAAAAGTACTATAAAATATGAAACTATAAAAAGATACATTCATACCTTAAATTTTTTTTCATTTAATCCTAAAACATTGTGGAAACACAGATGTTTCTGTTTATAGAATTGATATACCGATTGGAGGTCCCCAATATCCTTCTTGAATAAATCTCAACCTACTTGAATTATCTGTAATTTCTTGTTTCATTTTATTTTGAATAGCAGCTACAATTTTAAAAAACACACATTTTAAGTAATCTGAGTTGAGGGTTCTTCTGGACTAGAAAGACTATTATTTTTCTAACCTTACATGGTGTCTTGAATATATCTAAATCCACAACATTTTTTTAAAGCCTTTGGCCTTTATCTAGTTGTATCAAGGTACTCAACTCTCATGAAAACAAAAATTTTATTTCTGCAATCATAATCCACTGGATTATGAAATAGTTAATTAACGGTATATAAATTCAGTAACAAGCCCATTTGAAATAAATACTGTCAGTTCAAACATAACTGACTTCTATTAAACACACAACTCAACCAATGAAGCAGACATAGGAGGGTGGGCTAAAGAGTTGATGACAAGCTCAATGCTGTGTGCTGTATGCGTCAAAAAGTACATTATACAAGGGGAATGGAGAGCTTTTAAGAGAGCATCTATGGCACTAAATACGAAATCAAAACTAATCTTTGTCTGATCACTCATATTTAAAAGATTGCCATTCCTCCCCCTTTGTTTTTTTACCATTATGATCATATTCATCACTATTAAAATTTGAGATCTAAATACAGAGAAGATCGTATGAGAAATTGTGGAATTCCAGATGTTAAGATATGATCCCTAACCTCAGGGGACTGGAAATACTGTATAGTAGGGAATCAAGAACATCACAGTAAGAGTTCTGAAAGTCTGAAAGGAAATTAAAGAGAATTGGGGGTTTAAGCCAAGATTTTCCATACTTTTCCATATTTTTCTACATCTTCTAAGAAAAGCTAATATGCTAATTTTATTGAAAATATCAATTTTTACATAATGCTGTTAATTCCATACATCAACAAAGGGACCAAATCTATAAAGGTACTAAACAAGTAATAAAATTGTATAAAATTCAAACAAAATTTTACTTATTTACCTGATCTTCACAGCATTAGAAACAGATAAAATGTTCAACAATGTGTCTTTAAGACTTTGAGAATCTACCCTTCAGGTGTCTTGCATAGAAGCAAGTAGGCTTGATTAGTAAATACCATCGTAAAGCAGAATTTGTGGAGTCTGAAGATGCAATATATCTCGAAAACCTTAGTCACTTATAATTAAGTTAAATTATTATGTTAATAGTTAAGATAAATGAACATACATATAGCATGTACTATTATGCAGTCATTGAAATACTTTTATGAAAGATTTTGAAAATAATGCTGAATATTCATGGGTATATTTTTTGTTGTAAAACTATGAAATAAAATGGATAATAAAGTATAATTACAGGTGTGTAAAAAGAGTCATATAAAATGCTGAGAGGACCTATATTGTAAAGATTATTGGTGATTTACATTCTTCAATTAATCTTGTTACCAGTAAAAATAAAGATTATTTTAAACAAGTATTACATGGATTTCAGTTTCTCATATTCTACTATTTAACAGATGGTGTGTTTTAAAATCTCCCCCAAAATTTATGAAATCACATAATATTTAATTGTTCTCAAATCTTGGTGAGGATGAATTTCAGGCTTCAATAGCTATAGACTGTGGGTGATCCACCTATCAAAAAAGACAAAAACAAGGTATTGGCATTTTCAGTTCCTCATGCCCCATTTACTGACTCGTGCTAAATTTATATACTGTAGAAGGTAATGTAGCTGATAAAACTTTCTCTAAGAAAGAGTAGCATTAGCAAATTAAAATAAAATGAAAGATATTTTTATATACAGAAAATATAACTCAAAATTTTCTTTATGGAATATATTTTTTCAAATATATGATAATAAACGAAGACTTGCTACATGACAGCTATAGACTTAGTACATTCCAGTTTATCAAAATCCATTTAAAGGTTAAATAACATTTGGATATTCTAGTTTGTCAAGGAATTTTGTAGTAAAGGTAATGATTTCATAAAAATTGATAAGAGAAAATGTAACTAGTAATAGGTTGCTGAAGTGTTGAGTAGATAAGCAAAAAATAAAAAATTACTATCACCAATTTGTTTATTGTGTACTGTGCAGTTTCTGTGCCTCACCTACACTCTTCTTGCCTGACTTTTGTTAGAAAAGGTCACATTTTGAGTAATTGGCTGAAAGTATAATTAAAGCTAATTATCAAGTAATGCAAGCAAGACTGCATAATTATAGAAATGATTTTTACAGTGATAAACTATAGCAGAAAGTTAGAGTGTTACAGCTCCTAAAATACATTTTTTCTTTAAACCTTGTTTAAATTGCTGACATGAGATAAAATCATGAACAGGTATGAAATTATGCATATATTTGAAAATAAGTTTTAAAAATTATTTTTCTCTTCAATTAACCCACTGTATCTATATCTACCCAATTTAAATGAACCACGAAGTTCATTTTACAAACGAAATCACAGAAAAGATAGCTCTTTATAAATGAATAAACTATATAGGATAGTAAAGTCACATTTATTTTCAAATCTTATGGCTAAAGTCTTTATGGTTTCCAAATTTTAAGACATTTAGTGCAATGTTAATTGAGTAGTACTACAAAATGCAAAGAATTATAAATATATGGAGAAAATTAGTTAATAGATATTAATTATAACATGCTATTATTTTCATTTATTTAGATTATTCACTATCTTATATGCACATATGTATCTAAAATAATGCTATTACCAATTGAAATGCTTTCCTTGGAAGAAATTTATATATTCATTCCCTAAGGTTCCCAGAGACCTTGAACATGGACTTTTTCTATTGCAAAGTTCTACCAACCTCACCATCTCCCAAATAAAGTAAATAGAATAAAGAGAAAATTCTCATTCCTCATATGCCAATTTCATTTTGCTATAGTAGATTTAATAGTGACAAGTAGTAAGGAAACAGAATTTCTGACTGTCCCATGGTACAGATTGAATTGGGCTTGTGAGTTCTAATACCCCATAGCTCAGTCATCTTCAGTTTTCCTCAACTCTCTTCTTTTTACCTCTAACCGACCTCCACAGTTCATTGATGCTCATTTTTCAAAGTATTTTAAATCTCATTGCACTCCTACTGATACTTCTTTTTTTTAGACCAGTATAATTATCATTTTACTATTGCAATAGTCTTCTAATATTTCTGTCATTTGACAATCTGTTTTCCTACAATCCATCCTTTTTTTCTATGAAAATATCTTCCTGTTATAGACATCTTCTACAGACTTCCATGACTTCTGTTTACAATTTTGAGTAGAATACCCTCATATCAACCTTTTTCATATTGCAGTAAAGGACACAGTGATTCAGAATGTGTTTTAATATAGTATCTAATACTGAATGAGTCTTCTTTTGGTGTCATTAGAATGCTGATGTCTTTGTTTCAATAAATTTCCTCTTGTTGATTATTGTGTGCCTTCTGTATTACGATGTTTCTATTGGTCACTTAGGTTTGAAACTACTCAACCTTTTTAATGTGTCTAATGAGGCTTAGCTAGCAAACAGTGAGGCCTAGATTCACACTCAGCCATCTTGATACTAATACATGAACGTATACAGTGTTTCTCAAACTTTAAGGTGCATATAAGTCACCTGGGATCTTTCAAAAATGTAGATTGTGATATAGTGGATCTAGAATGGGACCTGAGATTCTACATTTCTAATAAGCTGGCAGGTGGTATTTTTGCTGCTTTACAATATACCATAGTGCCAGTTGCAATAATTATCTATGTATATGCAACCCAGGGAAATACAGTTTTAGGAAATAAGCAGTTAATTTATAAAAATTGTGGAGCAGCCCCTACAAAGGGTTGGATAGTATCTGTCCTTTTTCCTCAAAGAGAGTACAGTTTACAAAAGAGAGAAAATTGAGAATAAAAGACTACTGAAATACAGGGCAGAAAATTACATTAGTCAATAGAAAAGGCACAAAGGAGGATGTTTTATGAAGTGCCAATTATGTGTAATAGAGGAGGAAACAATAAAAGTTTCAGAAAATGTGTTAGTTCCGGCTGCTATAGACAAACTGGACAGCTTAAACCATAAACATTTATTTCTTACAGTTCTAAAACCTGAAAAGTACAAGATCAAGATATCAGCAGATACAGTGTCTGATGAGGGCCCTTCCTAGTTTTTAGGTTTGTATCCTCATACGGCCCAGAGAGAGAATGACAATCCTTGTATTTCTTCTTACAAGGATACTAATCCCATTCATGGGGACCCAACTTCATGACCTCATCTAAACCTAATTAACTCCTAAAGGACACATCTCCTAATACCATCACACTGGGAGTTAGAAGTTCAACACACAAATGTTGGGTGCCAAAAAATTCTGCATATAACATTCTACTGTTAACCTCCCAAATTCATGTCTTTTTAGAACACAAAATATATTTATTCCATCCCAACAGTCTGAACTCATTCCAACATCAACTATAAAGTCCAAAGTCTTATCTAAAGATCATTTAAATCAGAAATGGGTAAACTCTGATGTACAATTTATCCTAAGGCAAAACTTCTTTGCAGCTGTGAGATTGTGAAACCAAACAAGTTATATGCTTCCAAAATATATTGATCAGACAGGTTTGGGAGAGACATTCCCATTCCAAAAGGGGGAAATAAGATGGAAGAAAGGGGGTAAAAGGTCCCAAGGGGGCCCAAAACACAGTAATGTGTACCCTAGGTGGTCTTAAGGCTCAAGAATAATCCTCTTTGGCTCAGATGCTCTGCTTTCCAGGCCCACTAGGGTGGCAACTTTACCCCAATGACTAGGCAGGTTGAGCGTGCCTCTTCAACTTGGTAAGGCACTGCCCATGCTAATACTGGAAGATGTGCAATTTGAGAGCTTTTCCAGAGATAAGTAGTATTTCAAGAGGAAAGATATAGGTGTAAGAAGTCTAAAGGACATTGTGGAATGAAGAAATTGCTAGACCATAGGCACAAAAGTAGGTCACTGTGAGGCATTTGTAGGAAACATTAAGAAGTCTTATTTGGTTGTGCTGTTAGGTGAGTAACATATAGAATAATAAAGAAGGAAACTTAGAAGAGGTCTAAAAAACAAAGAACAGTATTTTAAGTGTCAACCAGATATGAACATGGCATATATTCCAGAATGCTTCTTAGACCAGTCTAGACTAGTGATCCCTCTTAAAGCAGCAGAGCCACTTTTAGCTTCTCTGTTAAACTCAGAAAACATTTACTGAATGAATACTTAATGCAGTGAAATGATACAAGGTGTAGGAAGCAGAGAATGGGTCCTAAATAATTATTACACAAGTGAAGACATTTTTCACCACAATTTTGTAATAATGAACCAGGGATGGCATAATAATTACAATTAAGGCCATGATTGATGGTATAAAAATGAATTCTATCTAGTGCCTTTATATATGGCATATAGGTGACACTATAATTATGGATGGCAGGAAGTAAACTACTTAAGAACATCCTTAGATTCCAGTCACATACAAGTCTTTTATTTCAAATTCTATTTTAGATTCAGTACATAAATGTGCAAGTTTGTTACTTGAGTATATTGTGTGATGCTGATATTTGGGGTACAAATGATCCTGTCACTCAGGTACTGAGCATACTACCTAAGAGTTAGTTTTTCAACCCTTTCCTCCTTGTTTCCCTCTCCCTTCCAGTAGGTACCAGTGTCTATCATTGTCCTCTTTATGTTCCTGCAAGTTTTTATAATACTCCTTCTTTATAGACAGACATTCTGATTTAACAACTTAAGAAACATTATTTATGGCCTACTGTAATCTCCCATGGGCTACTCTGATCTTGATTATTTGTGCACAGTGGAAACAATAGAGTCCTTGATGTGTCCCTTCTCTCCACCAAGTCACCAAAAAAAGACATAATCTAAGTTAAAAACTGTGCTTTCATTCCCTTTGAAAACTGGGAGAAGACAAGGGTGCCCTCTCTCACCACTCCTATCCAACATGGTATTGGAAGTGCTGGCCAGGACAATCAGGTAAGAGAAGAAAAAAATGGTATTCAAATAGGAAGAGAGGAAGTCAGATTATCTTTGTCAGCAGAAGACATAACTGTGTATTTAGAAAACTCCATCGTCTCAGCCCCCAAACTCCTTAAGCTGATAAGCAAATTCAGCAAAGGCTCAGGATACAAAATCAATGTGCAAAAATCACAAGCATTCTTTTTTTTTTTTTTAATTTATTTATTATTATTATACTTTAAGTTGTAGGGTACATGTGCATAACGTGCAGGTTTGTTACATATGTATACTTGTGCCATGTTGCTGTGCTGCACCCATCAACTCGTCATTTACATCAGGTATAACTCCCAATGCAATCCCTCCCCCCTCCCCTCTCCCCATGATAGGCCCCGGTGTGTGATGTTCCCCTTCCTGAGTCCAAGTGATCTCATTGTTCAGTTCCCACCTATGAGTGAGAACATGCAGTGTTTGGTTTTGTGTTCTTGTGATAGTTTGCTAAGAATGATGGTTTCCAGCTGCATCCATGTCCCTACAAAGGACACAAACTCATCCTTTTTAATGGCTGCATAGTATTCCATGGTGTATATGTGCCACATTTTCTTAATCCAGTCTGTCACTGATGGACATTTGGGTTGATTCCAAGTCTTTGCTATTGTGAATAGTGCTGCAATAAACATACGTGTGCATGTGTCTTTATAGCAGCATGATTTATAATCCTTTGGGTATATACCCAGTAATGGGATGGCTGGGTCATATGGTACATCTGGTTCTAGATCCTTAAGGAATCGCCATACTGTTTTCCATATGGTTGAACTAGTTTACAATCCCACCAACAGTGTAAAAGTGTTCCTATTTCTCCACATCCTCTCCAGCACCTGTTGTTTCCTGACTTTTTAATGATCGCCATTCTAACTGGTGTGAGATGGTATCTCATTGTGGTTTTGATTTGCATTTCTCTGATGGCCAGTGATGACGAACATTTTTTCATGTGTCTGTTGGCTGTATGAATGTCTTCTTTTGAGAAATGTCTGTTCATATCCTTTGCCCACTTTTTGATGGGGTTGTTTGTTTTTTTCTTGTAAATTTGTTTGAGTTCTTTGTAGGTTCTGGATATTAGCCCTTTGTCAGATGAGTAGATTGCAAAAATTTTCTCCCATTCTGTAGGTTGCCTGTTCACCCTGATGGTAGTTTCTTTTGCTGTGCAGAAGCTCTTTAGTTTAATTAGATCCCATTTGTCAATTTTGGCTTTTGCTGCTGTTGCTTTTGGTGTTTTAGACATGAAGTCTTTGCCCATGCCTATGTCCTGAATGGTACTACCTAGGTTTTCCTCTAGGATTTTTATGGTATTAGGTCTAACATTTAAGTCTCTAATCCATCTTGAATTAATTTTCGTATAAGGAGTAAGGAAAGGATCCAGTTTCAGCTTTCTACTTATGGCTAGCCAATTTTCCCAGCACCATTTATTAAATAGGGAATCCTTTCTCCATTTCTTGTTTCTCTCAGGTTTGTCAAAGATCAGATGGCTGTAGATGTGAATCACAAGCATTCTTATACATCAATAATAGATAATCAGAGAACCAAATCATGAGTGAAATCTCATTCATAATTGCTACAAATAGAATAAAATACCTAGGAATACAACTTACAAGGGATGTGAAGAACCTCTTCAAGGAGAACTACAAACCACTGCTCAAGGAAATAAGAGAGGACACAAACAAATGGAAAAAGAATTCCATGCTCATGGATAGGAAGAATCAATATCATGAAAATGGTCATAGTGCCCAAAGTAACTTATAAATTCAATGCTATTGCCGTCAAACTATCAGTGACATTCTTCACAGAATTAGAGAAAAACTACTTTAAATTTTGTATGGAACCATAAAAGAGCCCGTATAGCCAAGGCAATCCTAAGCTAAAAGAACAAAGCAGGAGGCATCACACTACCTGACCTCAAACTATACTACAAGGCTACAGTAACCAAAACAGAATGGTACTGGTACCAAACAGATATATAGACCAAAGGTACAGAAGAGAGGCCTCGGAAATAACACCACACATCTACAACCATCTGATCTTTGACAAACCTGACAAAAACAAGCAATGGGGAGAGGATTCCATATTTAATAAATGGTGTTGGGAAAACTGGCTAGCCATATGCAGAAAACTGAAGCTGGACCCCATCCTTACATCGTATACAAAAATTAACTCAAGATGGATTAAATACTTCAATGTAAGATCTAAAACCATAAAAACCCTAGAAGAAAACCTAGGTAATACCATTCAGGACATAGGCATGGGCAAAAACTTCATGACTAAAACACCAAAAGCAATGGCAACAGAAGCCAAAATTGACAAATGGGATCTAATTAAACTAAAGAGCTTCTGCACAGCAAAAGAAACTACCATCAGAGTGAACAGGCAACCTATAGAATGGGAGAAAATTTTGTAATCTATCCATCTGACAAAGAGCTAATCTCCAGAATCTATAAAGAACTTAAACAAATTTATAAGAAAAAAACAACCCCATCAAAAAGTGGGCCAAGGATATGAATAGACACTTCTCAAAAGAAGACATTTATACAGCCAACAGACTCATGAAAAAATGCTCACCATCACTGGTCATTAGAGAAATGTAAATCAAAGCCACATTGAGATACCATCTCACACCAGCTAGAATGGCTATCATTAAAAAGTCAGGAAACAACAGATACTGGAGAGGATGTGGAGAAATAGGAACACCCTTAAACTGTTGGTGGGAGTATAAATTAGTTCAACCACTGTGGAAGACAGTGTGGTGATTCCTCAAGGATCCAGTACCAGAAATACCATCTGACCCAGCAATCCCATTACTGGGTGTATATCCAAAGTATTATAAATCATTCTACTATAAAGATAAATACACACATATGTTTATTGCAGCACTATTTCCAATAGTAAAGACTTGGAACCAACTCAAACGTCCATCAATGACAGACTGAATAATGTGGCACATATACACCATGTAATACTATGCAGCCATATAAAAGAATGAATTCATGTCTTTTGCAAGGACATGGATGAAACAGGAAACCATCATTCTCAACATCGTTTCTCAGGAACAGAAAACCAAACACTGCGTGCTCTCACTCATAAGTGGGAATTGAACAATGAGAACACATGGACACAAGGAGGGGAATATCACACACTGGGGACTCTCAGGGGGTGAGAGTCAAGGGGAGGGATAGCATTAGGACAAATATCTAATGCATGTGGGGCTTAAAACCTAGATGATGGGTTAATGGGTGCAGCAAACCACCATGGCAAATGTATACCTATGTACCAAACCTGCAAGTTCTGCACATGTATCCCCGAACTTAAAGTGAAATTAAAAATAGATAAATAATAAAATAAAATGAAATAAAAACTGTGCACTCTAAGCAAATTTTGATTCAAGTCATCCCAAATAAATATGGGATTTAATTAAAATAGTCTTTTTTTCATTTTTAAGCAATCCGTCTGGCCTTGTATTTAAGTTAAATCGTTGCTACTTAAATTCTTTCATATAAATTCTGGAGTTGCCACTGCCAACAAGCAATCTTTTCACCTTGGCCTTGCAAATTCCTGGAATTACAGGCATCAGCCACTGTGCTTAGGCCTATTGATTGTTTCTTTTGTTGTCCAGAAGATCTTTAGTTTAATTAAGTCCTATTTGTCTATTTTTATATTTGGTGCATTTATTTTGAGATCTTAGTCATAAATTTTTCACTGTTTAGAGGAGTTTTTTCCTAGGTTTTCTTTCAAGATTTTTATAGTTTCAGGTCTTGCATTGGCGTATTTAATCCATCTTGAGTTAATTTTGTATATAGTGAGAGATAAAGATCCAGTTTCATTCTTTTGTGTATGACTAACCAGTTTTCCGGCAACATTTATTGAATAGGGCATTTTTTCTCCATTGTTTGTTTTTGTCAACTTTGCCAAAGATCAGTTGGTTGTAGTTACATGGCTTTATTTGTGGGTTCTGCATTCTGTTCTATTTCTATTCATCTAGTTATCTTTTTTTGTACTAGTACCATGCTGCTTTGGTTACTATAATCTTGCAGTATAATTTGAAGTTGGGTGATATGATTCCTCTGGCTTTGTTCTTTTTGCTTAGTATTTCTTTGGCTATTTGGGCCCTTTTTTTGGTTCTGCGTGAATTTTAGAATTGTTTTTTCTAATTCCATAAAAATGGCATTAATAATTTGATAAGTTTTATGTTGAATCTGTAGATCGCTTTGGACAGTATAGTCATTTTAACAGTATCGATTCTTCCTATCCTTAAGTATGGGTTGTTTTTTCATTTATTGGTATCATCTTCAATTCATTTCATCAGTGTTTTATAGTTCTCCCAGTAGAGGTCTTTCCTCTCCTTGGTTAAATGTATTCCTAGGTATTTTATTTTTTTGTGGTTATTGTAAATTGAATAGAATTTTGGATTTGGTCCTCAGTTTGATCATTTTTGGTATATAAAAATAGAACTAATTTTTGTATATTTCATACCTTGAAACTTCACTGAAGTTGTTTATCAGGTCTAGGAGTCTTTTGGGGTCTTTAGAATTTTCTAGGCATAAGATCTTGTCATTACCGAACAGAGATAATTTAAATTCCTCTTTTTTAATTTGGATGCCTTTTATTTCTCTCTCGACTGATTGCTCTGGCAGGGACTTCCAGCAGCATGTTGAATAGGAATGATGACAGCAGACATCTTTGTCTAGTTCAAGATCCTAGGGGAAATGCTTTCAACTTTTCCCATTCAGTATGAGGTTGGCTGTGGATTTGTTCTATATGGTTCTTATTATTTTGAGGTAGTCCCTTTGATGCCATGTTTGTTGAGAGCTTTTATCACGAAGAGATGTTGAATTTTTTTGAATGCTCTTTCTGCATCTGTTGAGATAATCATATAATTTTTCTTCTTAATTTCTTAATTCTGTTTATGCAGTGAATCACATTTATTGATATGTTGAGTCATCTTGATTGCGATAAATTACCTTTGATGTGTTGTTGGATTTGGTTTGCTAATATTTTATTGAGGATTTTTGTGTGTTTGTTTTTCAGGGATAATGGCCCGTAGTAATTTTATGTTTTGTGTGTTTGCCAGATTTTTGTATCAGGATGATACTATTTTCATAGAAAGAGTTTCAGAGGAATGCCTCAATTTTTTGGAATCACTTCAGTAAGATTGGTACCAGCTCTTCTTCGTATGTCTGGTAGAATTTGGCTATTTTTTTTTTTGGTTGTTAGATTTTTTATACTGATTCAATTTTACCACTCATTTTTTGTCTATTCAAAATTTCAGTTTTCTCCTAATTTGATCTAGGGAGGTTGTATGTTTCCAGGAATTTTCCCATTTCTTCAGGGTTTTTTAGTTTGTGTGCATAGAGATGTTTATAGTAGTGTCTGTTGATCTTTTGCATTTCCATGGTATCAGTTGAAATGTCATCTTTATCATTTCTGATTGTACATATTTGAATCTTTTCTTTTTTTATTAATCTAGCTAGCAGCCCATCAATTTTGTTTTTTCTTGACAAAACAGTTTTTTATTGCTCTGATCGTCTATGTATTTTCTGTCTTAATTTCAATTACTTCTGCTCTGTTCTTTGTTATTTCATTTTTTGTCTGCTATCTTTGAGTTTGGTTTGTTTTTATGTTACTAGTTCCTTTAGGTGTGACACTAGATTATTGATTTGAGATGTTCCAATCCTTTTCATATAGACATTTAGCACTATAAATTTTCCTCTTCACGCTCCTTTTGGTGGTATTCCAGAGGTATTGATATATTATGACTCTATTTTCATTTGTTTTTAAAAATGTCTTGATTTTTTCCTTAGTTCCATTGTTTACCTCCAAATCATTCAGGAGGAAGTTGTTTAGTTTCCATGTACTTGTGTGGTTTTCAGAGTTCCTCTTGGTATAGATTTGTAATTTTGTGGTCTGAGAAGATACTTGATATGATTTCATTTTTTATTGAATTTACTGAGACTTGCCATATGGCCAAGCATATAGTCAGTTTTAGAAAATATCCCATGCACAGATGAGAAAAATGTATACTCTGCAGTTGCTGGGTGGAATGTTCTGTATAGGTTTATTTGGTTCATTTGATCAAGTATCCAATGTAAGTTCAGATTTTTTTGTTAGTTCTCTGCTTCAGTGATCTATCTAGTCCTATTAGTGGGGTATTTGGGGTATGGAAGACTCCCATTTGTATTATACATCTGTTCTCAGTTTTTCTTGGCTTAGTAATACTTGCTTTCTAAATCTGTGTGCTCCAGTGTTTGGTGTGTATGTATTTACATACATATATGTATGTATTTAATATATATATATGTAAAAGTATATATATATATAAAAATAGTTAATTTTTTTTTTTTTTGAGACTGACTCTGTTGCCCAAGCTGGAATGCAGTGGTATGATCTTGGCTCACTGCAATCTCTGCCTCTGGGCTCAGGGGATCCTCCCACCTCAGCCTCCTGTGTAGCTGGGACTACAAACATGCACCACCACACATGGCTAATTTTTGTATTTTTTGTAGAGACAAGGTTTTGAACTACTGGGCTCAAGTGATCCTCCACCCTAGGCCTCCCAAAGTGCTCAGATTACAGGCATGAGCCACCACATCTGGCCCAAAATAGTTAAATCTTATTGAATTGAACCCTTTATCATTACATAATCTCTATTTTTGTATTTTCTTACTCTTGTTGATTTAAAGTCTGCTTTATCTGATATAAGAATAGCAACCTCTCCTCTTTTTTTTTTTTTTTTTTTTTTTTGTTGTTGTTGTTGTTGTACTTCTGTGTGCTCTATTTTTCTCTACTCCTTACTTTGAACCTGTTGGTGTCTTTACATGTTGGGTGGGTCTCTTGTAGGCAACAGATGGTAGGTGTTGTTTTATTCAATTTTCCAATCTATTTCTTGTAACTGGAGTATTTCGGTCATTTACAAACAACATTTATATTGAGATGTGAGGTTTTGTTTCTGCCATAGTGCTGTTAACTAGTTGCTTCATAATCTTAATTGTGTGATTACTTTATAAAATCTGTGAAATTGAGACTCATATATGCTTTTATGGTAACAAGTATCATCCTTTTATCTCCATGTTTAGAACTACTTTGAGCACTTCTTGTTGGACTGGCCTAGTGGTGATGAATACCTTTGTCATTTGTTTTTCTGGAAAAGTCTTTATTCCTCCTTTGTTTATTAGGCTTAGTTGGGCAGCCTTATGACTATATGCCTTAGTGATGTTTGTCTTGTATAGTATCTTGCAGTTTTTTTCTGAATTTCTTATATCTGAATGTCTACCTCTCTAGCAAGATAAGAAAAGTTTTCCAAAATGATTCCCTCAAATATGTTATCCAAACTGCTTATATTTTCCTCTTCTCTCTCAGGAATGCCAATAAGTCATAGATTTGGTCACTTTACTTAATCTCATATTTCTTAAAGACTTTGTTCAGTTTTTAGAAATTCTTTTCTAAAATGGTGCTGGGAAAACTGGCTAGTCATATGTAGAAAGCTGAAACTGGATCCCTTCCTCACACTGTATACAAAAATTAACTCAAGATGGATTAAATACTTAAATGTAAGACCTAACACCATAAAAACCCTAGAAGAAAACCTAGGCAATACCATTTGGGACATAGGCATGGGCAAGGACTTCATGATTAAAACACCAAAAACAATGGCAACAAAAGTCAAAATTGACAAATGAGATCTAATTAAACTAAAGAGCTTCTGCACAGCAAAAGAAACTACCATCAGAGTGAACAGGCAACCTACAGAATGGGAGAAAATTTTTGCAATCTACCCATCTGACAAAAGGCTAATCTCCAGAATCTACAAAGAACTTAAACAAATTTGCAAGGAAAAAAACAAACAACCCCATCAAAAAGTGGGCCAAGGATACAAATAGACACTTCTCATAAGAAGACATTTATGCAGTCAACAAACATATGAAAAAATGCTCATCATCCCTGGTCATTAGAGAAATGCAAATCAAAACCACAATGAGATACCATCTCACACCAGTTAGAATGGTGATCATTAAAGAGTCAGGAAACCGATACTGGAGAGGATGTGGAGAAATAGGAACACTTTTACACTGTTGGTGGGAGTGAAAATTAGTTCAACCATTGTGGAAGACAGTGTAGTGATTCCTCAAGGATCTAGAACTGGAAATACCATTTGACCCAGGGATCCCATTACTGAGTATATACCCAAAGAATTATAAATCCTGCTACTATAAAGACAAATGCACACGTATGTTTATTGCAGCACTATTCACAATAGTAAAAACTTGGAACCAACCTAAATGTCCATCAGTGATAGACTGGATTAAGAAAATGTGGCACATATATACCATGGAATACTATGCAGCCATAAAAAAGGATGAGTTCATGTCCTTTGCAGGTACATGGCTGAAGCTGTAAACCATCATTCTAAGCAAACTATACACAAGGACAGAAAACCAAACACCACATGTTCTCATTCATAGGTGGGAGTTGAACAATGAGAACACATGGACACAGGGTGGGGAACATCACACACCAGGGCCTGTTGCAGGGTGGGGAGCTAGGGGAGGGATAACATTAGGAGAAATACCTAGTGTAAATGGCAAGTTGATGGGTGCAGCAAACCAACATGGGACGTGTATACCTATGTAACAAATTTGCCCATTGTGCACATATACCCTAAAACTTAAAGTATAATAATAATAAAAAGAAATTATTTTTTAAAATTTTTGTCTGACTAGATTAATTTGAAAGCCCAGTCTGCAAGCTTTGAAATTCTTTATTCTGCTTGGTCTAGTTTATTATTATAGCTTTCAACTGCATTTTCAAATTGTTTTAGTGATTCTCTTAATTTCAGAAGCTGTATTAAAAAAATTATATCTATCTCATCTTTCCTATACTGAACCAGTTTTCTGATTTCTTTGTGTTAATTTTCAGCTGTCTCTTGGATTTCATTGTGCTTACTTGCAATCCGTATTTTGAATTATTTATCTGTCATTTCAGAATTTTCATTTTGGTGAGAATTCCCTGCTAGAAAACTGGTGTGATCTCTTGGAAGTATCAAAACACTGTCTTCATGTACCACTGGAGTTTTTGCACCGATTGCTTCTCATCTGAAGGAGATGTCACTTCTTATTTTTGAATTTGCTATCATCTATATGGGATTGTTAATTTTTTTGATGTTATGACTGTGGTGTATATTGTGTATGATTTGTCTTTGCTTGTGGGTTTTTGTGTCTTTGCTTTCAGGGCGCTGTGTGGATTCCTTGGTTATGCGTAGCTTTTGTGCAGTGACTTTCTCAAATGCTGCTTATTGTAGTGATGTTTTGAATATATGAGCTAACACACTATCTTTGGTGGGGCTGAGAGTGCAGAGGTCTCAGATTGAATATCTTGTATACTAGCACTAGGCCCTTCTGACAGTAGGCTTTTGATTTGATGGTGCAGTTCAGTCTCCAGTTTAGTAGGTGGCTGGCTCATGCTCAGGTAGCCCAATAGTGAATGAAGGCACCCTCCCTGATGGTGCATAGGAAAGTGGTGCAAGCAGATTGTGTTGAGATGCACTAAAGTCTTTAGGGGTAGGGATTGAGTGAGGTGTGTTGTACCAGCTCCTCATCCTAGGCTGGAAGGAACAGGATCTGCTTTGCTCTCTTACCCTCTGACAGGGCTGTGGCCTTCAGTTTATATAGACATTGTCCTTTGACTTCCAACTGCAGTGTGCCTGAGATCCACAAAAGTGTCCTTCTGGTAGCCACAACCAAACTATAATCAGGGGAGACCCTATCCCCTCAGTCCAGAGCAAACCACTATGCTGCCTGTTTGCTCTCCATTGCTACAACACTGCTGGACTTTGTAGGGAGGGGAAGATTGTTCCCACCCTTTGTGAAAATCCATGTGGTGTGGGCTTGTTAACAATGGGAGTTGTCCAGGTTCTTGGCGTCTTGAACAAAGAACTGGACAAAATGCACAAACAAAGCAAGGAAGGAATGAAGGGATTTATTGGCAATGAAATTACACTCCACAGTGTGGGAGCCGGCCTCAGCACAGGGGCTCAAAGACCCTGTTACAGAGTTTGTGTGAGTTTAAATGCCCTCTACTTGGGTCCGCCCTATGTAAATGAGGATTAAGTAAAGTTAGAAAGTCGTTTATTCAGTGTATGCTCTCTGGAGAGGATATTTCCTGTTATAACTGAAGTGTGAATCAGCCTTATGTTCCCTCCCTCCAGATCCTATTTTCCTGCCTCATCTTTCCCCAAGAAATGTGATCCCTCATAAATCTTTATGGGAGGCAGGGGGACTGATGATCTTTTTTCTGTAACTGCTCCATGCTGGCTTGAGGCAGAGTCCCTTCCTATTGGGGATCACAGAACTCTCACCCTGCTCTGTCTAGGGGAGGCAGGGTAGCTCCTTGATGGCCAGGGCTGGTGTCTTCACCTGGAACTGGCTGGAGCCTTTGTTGCATGATCATCTGAAGCTTGATGGTCTCCAGGTGAGAGGAAATAAATTTTGTTAAAGATTTAATGGGAACTTCAGGGGGTGGATACCTATCTCGTCAGGAATGTTTGTAATAGAGATTTGCAAGAGAAAAAACAAAACCTGGTCTGTTCTAGAATCCATGTATTTCCTTAAAGTCTTAGCATAAGCCACTCCATTTTGGTTTGGTTTAGTTATATGGGGCCTAGTGCATGAGCTTAGTGCAAAACAATGGCCTCCTAGAATTTTGTTAAAACAATTCCCCCTTTTTGGCTAGATTCTCACTTAGGTGAGAGTGTGACCAAAACTTAGGGTCTTATTGCCACTCTCAGTTACCATCATTTTGGGTTTCCTGTCTCAGCATGTCATTTATAGGTTATGGTGTCCTCATGGTTGCACATTTCTTTCAGCTCCTGTTATTCCAGTTGAAGAGAGAGCATATGACATTCTAGAGATGTCTACATGCAAGCACTTAAAGCCTTTAAGAAAATACAGTGCACCAGGGAGACGATTATTATGACTATTGGGAGGATAATACCAAGAGTTTGGAGTATGCTCCTTACCCAGGATTCCCATAAACCAAACCTCCTAAAATCAAATAGATCTAATAATGAGCTAGATAAAGAGTTTACTCACTTGACTAAGCAATTTCTTCATCAATCCCCTACCACTGAATTTTTATAATCTTCATCTGATGTATTTATCCATAAGCCACAAGTGCCAGCAGCTACACAGATACTTCTTTGTTTAGCCAATTCTATTATTTAGCATAACTTTCACAAGAGAATTTAAAGTCTGTTATGTAACTGTAGCCTTTACAGTAGAATTTGCTATGGAACCTATCATGAGGGATACATTTCTAATCATTGCTTCCTTTAATTTAAACCATGCAAAAAGGATCTAACAAATGATGTGCTTTTAGAAGAGTGAAGGCCTTCTGGCAATGTTCTCTTTAACCCATGATGTGGGTTAAGAGGAGTGAACCAATGTTTTGTTTTTGACCAATTATGAGGCAACACATGTACCATTACAGTTTCTTACCTACATTGTGCCTTTATCATTTATCTTGCAAAGTATAAGGTTATTCATGTATAAGGCTGGCCACAAACTCCTTCACAAATAAAAGTATACCCCATAAGTGCACACAACAGCCCCTTTACCACTTCCATAGTTCATGGAGGTATAAGCAAGAAAAAACATTCAAAAGTAAGAGTTTCATGACAGTAGAAGTCTTAATCTGTGAACTTCAGAAAAGCTGTTCACATCAAGGATGCTGTCTTCTATGTTGGGAGAAATGTCCCTGGTTGGCTTTACCTCAAGGGTTCCACTGGATGCACAGTTCCAAAAGTGTGGATGCACCCTTCTTAGTCGTGAGATCATGAAATGAAAGCCTAAGGTCCTGAAGTTTTACTATAGTGTGGATGGCAAGGACAGTCTTTCTCCAATATTCTCAGAAGATCCAAACCATAAAAAGCTTTTTTACCTGGTGAAAATACACTGTAGCATAGTAATCTCCTGTTATAACATCAATCCTCTGGCATGGGAAAGCTTTTATACAACCAGAAAACATGCACTGAAGGTAACAATTGAATGAAATTCCTTTATAAAATACTTACATAGCCCACCAGGTAACTAAATGTACCTGAAGCTTTAATTGTTTTCCCAGGAATATGGAATCAAGCATTGGTTATAAACTATTTTAGTAATTTATAAGTCACTACACCAATGTGTTCAATTTGGATCATTATGTCTTTTCCATGAGTCATGGAATGCAGAACTTTTAATAATAAAATGTTTAAGGACTCAGGAAGGACAAGGTGGTTATCCTGTTTCTTCATGAGTCCATGTTTAAATAACATTAGACTTATATCCTCTTGGATAACAGTTGTTTTTCCAAATTAGGTGAATAGCACTGAAAAGAAATGTGGTTATTACTGTGGTTTACAATAACATAACATAATAATCAAAACTATAGTTGATAGCACATATTTAGGCATTAGAATTTTAGAAATCCTATACAATTTAGGAATATATATTACTATTATTCACAAATATATAACCAAAAGAAGACGAAACATCATTTTGGCAATCCCATGTATCTAATCATGGCAAATAATCCTGTCGACCTCTTTTCTGGGTGTTTTCAGGAGCACTGTGATTCATCCAGAAAGCCAGGCATTAGGTAATCCAATTTTGAAACTGAAGTTTGATTTTGGAATTCCGTAATATAATGAATTATTTATTTTGCCAAAATGATGACTCAAAAATTTGAAAGAAGCAAAAACATTTTATAACCTTAAAAAACACACAGACACATTCTATTGTTTTTACACACCTTGTATGTAAAACTGTTTCCAATAATCTTTCTTTTATTATTATACTTTATTTTATTTTATTTTATTTTTTGAGATGGAGTCTCGCGCTGTCGCCCAGGCTGGAGTGCAGTGGCCGGATCTCAGCTCACTGCAAGCTCCGCCTCCCGGGTTCACGCCATTCTCCAGCCTCAGCCTCCCGAGTAGCTGGGACTACAGGCGCTGCCACCTCGCCCGGCTATTTTTTGTATTTCTTAGTAGATACGGGGTTTCACCGTGTTAGCCAGGATGGTCTCGATCTCCTGACCTCGTGATCCGCCCATCTCGGCCTCCCAAAGTGCTGGGATTACAAGCTTGAGCCACCGCGCGGTTATTATACTTTAAGTTCTAGGGTACATGTACACAACGTGCAGGTTAGTTACATAAGTATACATATCCCATGTTGGTTTGCTGCACCCATCAACTCGTCGTTTACATTAGGTATTTCTCCTAATGCTATCCCTCCCCGTACCCCCACCCCCCAACAGGCCCTGAGGTGCGATGTTCTCCGCCCTGTGTCCAAGTGTTCTCATTGTTCATTTCCCACCTATGAGTGAGAACATGTGGTGTGTGGTTTTCTGTCCTTGTGATATTTTGCTTAGAATGATGATTTACAGCTTCATCCATGTCCCTGCAAAGGACATGAACTCATCCTTTTTTATGGCTGTATTAGTATTCCATGGTGTATGTGCCACATTTTCTTAATCCAGTCTATCACTGATGGACATTTGGGTTGGTTCCAAGTTTTTGCTATTGTGAATAGTGCTGCAATAAACATACGTGTGCATGTGTCTTTATAGCAGCCGGATTTATAATCCTTCGGGTATGTATCCAGTAATAGGATTGCTGGGTCAAACGGTATTTCTAATTCTAGATCCTTGAGGAATCGCCACACTGTCTTCCACAATGGTTGAACTAATTTACACTCCCACCAACAGCATAAAGGTGTTCTTATTTCTCCATATCCTCTCCAATATCTATTGTTTCCTGACTTTTTAATAATCGCCATTCTAATTGGTGTGAGATGGTATCTCATTGTGGTTTTGATTTGCATTTCTCTAATGACCAGGGATGATGAGCATTTTTTCATGTGTCTGTTGGCTGCATAAATGTCTTCTTTTGAGAAGTGTCTGTTCATATCCTTGGCCCACTTTTTGATGGGGTTGTTTGTTTTTTTTTCTTGTAAATTTGTTTCTTGTAAAGTTCTTTGTAGATTCTGGATATTAGCTCTTTGTCAGATGGGTAGATTGCAAAATTTTCTCCCATTCTGTAGGTTGCCTGTTCACTCTGATGGTAGTTTCTTTTGCTGTGCAGAAGCTCTTTAGTTTAATTAGATCTCATTTGTCAATTTTGACTTTTGTTGCCATTGCTTTTGGTGTTTTAGTCATGAAGTCCTTGCCCATGCCTATGTCCTAAATGGTATTGTCTAGGTTTTCTTCTAGGGTTTTTATGGTTTTATGTCTTACATTTAAGTCTCTAATCCATCTTGAATTAATTTTTGTATAAGGTGTTAAGGAAGGAATCACGTTTCAGCTTTCTACCTATGGCTAGCCAATTTTCCCAGAACCATTTATTAAATAGGGAATCTTTTCCTCATTGATTGTTTTTTTGTCAGGTTTTTCAAAGATCAGATGGTTGTAGATGTGTGGTGTTATTTCTGAGGTCTCTGTTCTGTTCCATTTGTCTATATCTCTGTTTTGGTACCAGTACCATCCTCTTTTGGTTACTGTAGCCTTGTAGCATAGTTTGAAGTCTGGTAGAGTGATGCCTCCAGCTTTGTTCTTTTGGCTTAGGATTGTCTTGGCAATGTGGGGTCTTTTTTTGTTCCATATGAACTTTAAAGCAATTTTTTTCTAATTCTGTGAAGAAAGTCATTGGTAGTTTGATGGGGATGACATTGAATCTATAACTTACCTTGGGCAGTATGGTCATTTTCACAATATTGATTCTTCCTATCCATGAGCATGGAATGTTCTTCCATTTGTTTGTGTCCTCTTTTATTTTGTTGAGCAGTGGTTTGTAGTCCTCCTTGTAGAGGTCCCTCAAATCCCTTATAAGTTGGATTCCTAGGTATTTTATTCTCTTTGTAGTAATTGTAAATGGGAGTTCACTCATGGTTTTGCTCTCTGTTTGTCTGTTATTGGTGTATAAGAATGCTTGTGATTTTTGCACATTGACATTGTATCCTGAGACTTTCCTGAAGTTGCTTATCAGCTTAAGGAGATTTTGGGCTGAGATGATGGGGTTTTCTAAACATGCAATCATGTCATCTGCAAACAGGGACAATTTGACTTCCTCTTTTCCTAAGTGAATACCCTTTATTTCTTTCTCCTGCCTGATTGCCCTGGGCAGAACTTCAATACTATGTTGAATAGAAGTGGTGAGAGAGGGCATCCCTGTCTTGTGCCAGTTTTCAAAGAGAATGCTTTCAGGTTTTGCCCATTCAGTATGATATTGGCTGTGGGTTTGTGGGTTTGTCATAAATAGCTCTTATTATTCTGATATGTTCCATCAATACCTAGTTTATTGAGAGTTTTTAGCATGAAGGGCTATTTAGTTTTGTCAAGGGCCTTTTCTGCATCTACTGAGATAATCATGTAGTTTTAGTGTTGATTCTGTTTATGTGATGAATTATGTTTATTGATTTGTGTATGCCGAACCAGCCTTGCATCCCAGGGATGAAGCTGACTTGATCATGGTGGATAAGCTTTTTGATGTGCTGCAGGATTCGGTTTGCCAGTATTTTTATTGAAGATTTTCACATCGATGTTCATCAGGGATATTGGTCTAAAATTCTCTTTTTTTGTTGTGTCTCTGCCAGGTTTTGGTATCAGGATATGCTGGCCTCATAAAATTAGTTAGGGGGTATTCTCTCTTTTTCTATTGATTGAAATAGTTTCAGAAGGAATGGTACCAGCTCATCTTTGCACCTCTGGTAGAATTCAGCTGTGAATCTGTCCTGGACTTTTTTTGGTTGGTAGGCTATTAATTATTGCCTGAATTTCAGAGCTTGTTATTGGTCTATTTAGATATTCAACTTCTTCCTGGTTCAGTGTTGGGAGGTGTATGTGTCCAGGAATTTATCCATTTCCTCTAGATTTTCTAGTTTATTTGCATAGAGGTGTATATAGTATTCTCTGATGGTAGTTTGTATTTCTGTGGGATTGGTGGTGATATCTCGTTTATCATTTTTTATTTCCTCTATTTGATTCTTCTCTATTTTCTTCTTTAGCAGTCTTGCTAGAGGTCTATCAATTTTGTTGATTTTTTTCAAAAAACAAGCTCTTGGATTAATTGATTTTTTTTGAAAGGCTTTTATGTGTCTCTATCTCTTTCAGTTCTGCTCTGATCTTAGTTATTTCTTGCCTTCTGCTAGCTTTTGAATGTGTTTGCTCTTGCTTCTCTAGTGCTTTTAATTGTGATGTTAGGTTGTTGATTTTAGATTATTCCTACTTTCTCTTGTGGGCATTCAGTGCTATACATTTCCCTTTACACATTGTTTTAACTGTGTCCCAGAGATTCTGGTAGATTGTGTCTTTGGTTTCAAAGAACATCTTTATTTCTGCCTTCACTTTGTTATTTACCCAGTAGTCATTTAGGAGCACGTTGTTCAGTTTCCATGTAGTTATGTGTTTCTGAGTGAGTTTCTTAATCCTGAGTTCTGATCTGATTGCACTGTGGTCTGAGAGACAGTTTGTTGTGATTTCTGTTCCTTTACATTTGCTGATGAGTGCTTTACTTCCAACTATGTGGTCAATTTTGGAATAAGTGCAATGTGGTCTTAATTGTATGTTATAATGGCAAATTTTAAAGTAAGACCTGGTAAGTTGTGTTCTGATAAGGTTTGACTATTTCCAGTATAGCTAGGGGTGTAGCTAACCACACATGTCCCCAGGCTTTCTCTAGCTAGATAGCAGGCAAGTTAAATAATTTTCAAAAGCCAAAGAAGCAGTTTATGATCTTATAGCATTTATCAAAGCTAATATTTGAGTATAATTTAGACCACATTTACATTTTGAAGAAATTTGCATTTTACCAATAATCTTGAAAACCATCTTTTTTTCCCCAAATATTGCTAAAGTCACATGAACTAAAACGCATAATACTTTCTACTTTTCTGACAAAATACTTGATTTAAGTTCTTATTATTAGTAAACCAATTAATTTAAAACTTCAAAGATTAGATTAACCAGTTGGCACAGACAGAAAGAGGCCAGAGACTGCCTGGTAAGAAATTCTTACCCTTTTGCTGGCATGCCAGGCTTCTGGGTTCTCTCTCCCTGAGCGGCCCTGGTGACCCTGCTTGATGGTATGCAGACAAACACATTGCCATGAATTTGGAATATTCATAGATGGTTTACAAATTTTGGAGAAACTAGACAGAGAGAGAAATATGACCTAAATTCTATTTGTAAGAATATACTCAACACACTGAAGGTATCAGGAAGCCTAAAATCCAAAAAGTTAGTTTAAGGATAAAATGTTAGTGTGCTACATTAATTCCTGCAGCCCAACAAAGGTAGCTTAGTCATTCCAGATAAATGTGATGGATGATTACTTGCTAGAAATGCATAGGAAAGAAAATAACTCTTCACAGAACCAAATAAAAGCCTTCCACTAGAATCTAAAAAGCATCTTGGTTTTATATGTATGGATACACAGGCAAAGCCAGAGGAGAATGAACAGAAAATGAATGAAAATTAGAAGCAAAAACAAACAGTAAACCAACCCTACATCTTCCTACTTAACCCACCCTGGAGGCTACAGTGTTATCTACAGCCCTCAAAACCCCACATATTGAATATTTTATTTCTCATTACACAATTCGATATCTTTAAGTTCACCAATATTGTTATACATTCTGTGCAATCAAGAAATCCACTTTAAGCATGTGACCAATAAATACTCTAGCATTATCCACACAAAACAGTAAATTAAACGTAGTGTGAAGAAAGGCAAGCATGTATGAAATTTGACTCCACACTAAATCCAGTTTCATGCTCACTGTATTAAAAAAAGAATTGCCAAATTGCCAATGCATTTCTTTACAATACTTATTATTTTGATTAAGACTAAGACCTTTATCTATGAAAATATTAATTAGCCAAATGTCTGCAATTCTCTATCAGGATTTAAAGAATATTTTATTATTTAAACCTTTTCCACATCTTTCTCCCTTACTTAATGATGCCTTAGTACATTGTTTTATAAATAAACTTTTCAAATTTGTAATTTGAACTAACCTTTAGATGACTTCTGAATTAGACAAAATTATTTTCTCCACTAATAATATAACCCTTTCTGGCATATTTTGTATACAGAATTCTGTGTTAACTAAAGTTTTTTTATCTTTAGTAACCTAAAACTTTAATGAAACCCTAAAAAGCAAGAAATCCTGAACTATCAGATATGAGTATTTATACATAAAAACAATTTCACAATTTTAGAAACATATTTCCTCTATCACAACCCTGTTTTAATTGGAAATGACCCAGATATTAAATGAGTATCAAAATAACTTTAAGATTTTAATTTACACAAAAAGTTTACCTAAAACATTTATCCCATTCACTGTACTTAATTTTTACTTCTAACAAGTGAGACATGAGACATCAATTAACGTATGTAAAACAAACATTGGTTTGGTCTGGAAAGGTGGGATGAGAGGGGGTTTGAGGCTTTCAGATCACAGGTGGGAGACAAAGGGTTGCATTCTTTTGAGTTTCTGATTAGCCTTTCGAAAGGAAGCAGTCAGATATGCATTTATCTCAGTGAGACTTTGAATAGAATGGGAGGCAGGCTCACCTCATGCAGCTTCCAGCTTGAATTAAAACTGACATTTTAAAATATCGAGCAAGGACAAACATAAAATTCAGACAAAATGTATGCTCACAATTTGGAAGGCCTTTCTATTTTTATTCCACCAATAATTTTAAAGCTAGCTTGTTTAGCAAGGTCGTACTTAAGTTACGTGAACTTGAAAATTGCTTAGACTTATTTACTTAAGTTATGAGTGCTCTTTTACTTATAAGCCAATTTGGTAGACACAACATAAACAATAAGTGTACATACAAATAAATACATCTAGACATGCACACACACACATAAACAAAGATCCAATAGCTTGGAACCTTAGCCATGAGATAGCAATATAAGCTTGTGAGTTTTACTTTGCCCCGATAGATAATCCAAGGAAGGCTGTGAACCAAAATTTTGGGTAAAGCAGTCTCCATGGCAGTTTGTTTTTTTAAGGCTAAACCTCCCCAAACTCCAAGGAATACTGGGGCGAAACAGTACCAAAGGAGGGTGTCACACATTAACCAGGCCCCCTGCTTAGAACAGCAGCACAAAAGCCTGGATACATGCAACGCCATGCCACTTTCCCATTAGACAGTAAACTTCAGATTCTAAACAATTTTGGGGCCAAGCAGCATTGCAACTTCAAGAAAAAATTCTAAAGAGGGCTTATTATTAGACCTCAGAACCTCTGTCAGGAGTGTCCTCTTTGGAGAGTTTGAGGTCCAGAGGATCCCCCAGAGCGTCCTCCTGTGGGGTTCAATCTTACAGTTCCAGACATCTCTGGCCTTAGGTGGATACTGTCAGGCCTCTGAGCCCAAACCAAGCCATCGTATCCGTTGTGACTTGCACGTATATGCCCAAATGGCCTGAAGTAACTGAAGAATCGCAAAAGAAGCGAAAATGCCCTGCCCCGCCTTAACTGATGACATTCCACCACCAAAGAAGTGAAAATGGCCAGTCTTTGCCTTAAGCGATTACATTACCTTGTGAAATTCCTTTTCCTGGCTCATCCTGGCTCAAAAATCTCCCCCACTGAGCACCTTGTGACTCCCACTCCTGCCCCCCAGAAAACAACCTTCCTTTGACTGGAATTTTCCTTTACCTACCCAAATCCTATAAAATGGCCCCACCCTTATCTCCCTTCACTGACTCTCTTTTCAGACTCAGCCCGCCTGCACCCAGGTGATTAAAAAGCTTTATTGCTCACACAAAGCCTGTTTGGTAGTCTCTTCACACGGACGGGCATGACTGGTACTGGTGCCACTTTGCATGCACTCCTTCCAGAGTCTACTATGAGCTTTCCTTTGGTGCCTGGTTATACCCTTAGATTTTTTAGCATCCTTATAATTTGATAAGGTCATACTTTCCCATGCTTCGCATTCCATGAACTTTAATGATAGGAACTAGAGGCTGAGTAGGTTTCCTTAGCCACTTGAATAGGGGAAGGGAAGAATTTAGCATAAGAAAAGAAAGTTTAAGACACCTGAAACATGTTCGAGTTTGCTCCACGCATGTAGGAGCCTGGAAAAGACTTTTAAAAAGTCCCCCCTTTGGGGCAGGGAAAGTATTCCCAATCATTCCTAGGCCTTGAAGCAATACCAGGGAGTGACCCCTGGAAATTGCCCTCGATTTCCAAGGAGCTACTAGGAAACAGCCACTCAAAGACTGAAAAAGAAAGAGAGGAAAATAAAATGAAAAAGCCCCAGGTTCCTTAAGTGTACTGGGCAGTGGTGGTCAGGCTTCTCCACATGCTAACCCCTTAGTTTCACTGGCCATCGACAGAAACCTGCAGTTGCTTCCATGTTTAGGTGCTGCCCACCAAGGGGCCCAGGTTGGAAAGGAAAAGAGAGAGAAAGTGATTCCCTTGTATGGAGCAGAAAGGAAAAAGAGAAAGGAGAAGAGTAAATCCTAAACTTTGGGCTCACCTCTTCCTCCAGGCTGGCTTGCAAAATATGTTAATGGTGGGGAGTGTCCAGGTTCTTGGCATCTTGAAGAAAGAATTGGACAAAATGCACAAACAAAGCAAAGAAGGAATGAGGGTATTTATTGAAAATGAAAGTACACTTCACAGTGTGGGAGTGGGCCTGAGTTTAGGGGCTCAAACGCCCTGTTACAGAGTTTCTGTGAGTTTAAATACCCTCTATTTGGGGTATGCCCTATGTAAATGAAGAGGACAAGGTAAAGTTACAAAGTCATTTACTGGGTGTTGCCCTGTGGAGAGGATATTTCCTGTTATAGCTGAAGTGTGAATCTGCCTTATGTTCCCTGCCTCCAGACCCTATTTTCCTGCCTCAGGCTCACCTTCAACAGAGGTGCAGCTACTAGAAGAAGTAGTACTCCAAAGGCACTCATACCAGCCCCCAGTGGGGAAATCCTCTACTATGTCTGTAACAGTGAATGGGTGAGTGGGAGATGACCCCTCTCCAAGTACATTCCCGGCAATCGGTGTTGTCCCCTTTATCAACTGGCACCATGTTCATGTTTCTTTCATCTCAAGGGGGCTTTGGCAGACTGGGCTTCACTCTCCCCTAGGGGCAGCCACGCTTGAGGGCTAAATCTCTAAGGGTCCCATAGCTCCTCAGGTACCTACTGATCACCTGTGCTTGCCAAAGTCAGAGTAGATTCCAGAGTATATTTTCAGAAGATCTAGTGGAGGCACAAGGGCTGAGATTCTCCAGGCAGGGCAGTGGCCTCTCATGGGTGCACAACTGTATGGCACCCATCATCTTCTTTTGCACCTGAGGAGATTGCAGGCACGTGTGTGTGAACTTACTACCTGGCGCTTTGTCCCTGGGAAGTTCCCAACTTGCCACTGACAGAATTGCCCAGGGTCATGATGGTGAAGGGGCTTCTTAGCAATTTGATAGTCAGCAGATTGTCACAAGAATGAGGAGTACAGAATTGCACCTTCACCTAAGATATTACTGCCCTGTGTAGGGAGGGGCAGATGAGTCCCACTATTTGTGAAAGCCTATGTGGTGGTAGGTTTACTCTCAACATGGTGCAGCCATCACAAAATGTGCTGGTGGTGTTCTAGCCCCTTTCTGAGGGACTAGGAGTTCCTCAGGGGTTGATTTCTACCAGAGGCTTGCTTCTTTCCTTTTCTGCATCCCTGCATCTTTCTGAAGGAACTGCTCTCTTCCTTCAACTTTCCATTTGAATCATGACCATTCACCTATAACTTTGATCTTCCTTCTAAGGAAAACTGGCATCTAGTGTCCCTACTCATCCATCTTGAAAAACATCCCACATATTCTCTATTCGTAGTTTGTTTGCTGTCCTGATGAAGTGAGCATTGATGAATTCTCTCTGAATATTTTTGATGTCTATATTTACCACTAAGCAACAGAATTGGTCATTTCCCTCAAATCAACTGGAATTTGAAAAATTTAAAGTATATGCTACATATAGGAAGTGTCAGAGATGATCTTAATTTTCTTAGAAAACAATCATTTAAGAACATTACATTATAGTTGAATGCACATTTTGAGATTAATTGTAATGTTTTCTAGGGGAAATTGTACACTTAAGAGTTAAATATTATCTCAGTGATTGGTTGTTATTAGTACAGATGCTGAATTTGAAATTTATGACTTAGCAATTACAGAGCAGATGAACAGGATCATTAAAATATAGAGTCCTGGTTATTTGTCCTCTACTTACATACTCATTTCAATGAAATATTTTCACTAAAATATCTTGTTAATACACATAGACAAGCATATACATATTTTCATAAAATATCATTTTCTGGCCAAGGCAGATAGAAACCACTAACCATGTGACAATTACATAATGGTAAGTTATATTACTGGGGGATCTCACCCCCAATATTTTAATGTAGGTTCTTTCTGTTTTCCATAAGTGTTGGCCAGCTGAGAAATAAAGAGACAGTACAAAGAGAGGAATTTTACAGCTGGGCCACCAGGGGTAACATCACATTATCAGTAGGACCATGATGCCCACCTGAGTCTCAGATCAGCAAGTTTTTATTAAGGGTTTCAAAAGAGTAGGGAGTGTAGAACAGGGAGTAGGTACAAAGATCACATGCTTCAAAGGGCAAAAAGCAGAACTACTAATAAGGGTCTAACAAAGATCACATGCTTCTGAGGGAACAGGGCAAAGAGCAAAAGCAGAACCACTGCTAAGGGTCCAACAAAGATCACAGGGCAAAGAGTAAAAGCAGAACCACTGATAAGGGTCTATGTTCAGTGGTGCACATGTTATCTTGATAAACATCTTAAACAACAGAAAACAGGGTTCAAGAGCAGAGAACCGGTCTGACCACAAACTTACCAGGGCTGAGTTTTCCCAACCCTAGTAAGTCTGAGGGTTCTGCAGGAGACCAGGGCCTATCACAGTCCTTATCTCAACTGCACAAGACAGACATTCCCAGAGCAACTGTTTATAGACCTCCCCCCAGGAACACATTATTCTCCCATGGTATTAATATTAATATTCCTTGCTAGGAAAAGAATTTAGCAATATGTTTCATACTTGCATGTCTGTTTATAGGCTCTCTGCAAGAAGAAAAATATGGTTCTTTTTGCCCAACCCTGCAGGCAGTCTGACATTATGGTTGTCTTCCCTTGTTCCATAAAAATCACTATTATTCTGTTCTTTTTTCAAGGTGTACTGATTTCATATTGTTCAAACACACATGTTTTACAATCAGTTTTTACAGTTAACACAATTATCCCAGTGGTCTTGAGGTGACGTACATCCTCAGCTTACGAAGATAACAGGATTAAGAAATTAAAGACAGGCATAAAGAATGATAAAAGTATTATTTGAGAACTGATAAATGTTCATATTAAGATGAAATCTTCATAATTTATGTTCCTCTGCTGCAGCTCCAGCTGGTCCCTCATTCAGGATCCCTGACTTCCCATAGCATCAGATGGTGGCAAATTATATGATATTAACTAACTTCTTGTACAACATAAGTGGTAGTTTTACAAATTAAAAAGCTATACCCTTTTTGTACACTGCAAGTGAAAAATAATCAGAAGATACTCCTTCCAAAAGAATATTGGTGCAAATAATTAATTTCTGATAAATAACATCTGGGCACAATTTCATGTATTGATATCAGTTGGAAAAACTTGTTGTTTAAATGGCCCCAAATGTTGAAGGAGTGTGAATAAATGTAATATAATTTATTCTAGCCGAAGATTCTGTTTGATCAATCACTTTTAGGGAAAAAGGATTTTCCAGGGAGGTCACTGTAATTTCCAAATAGCAGAAATTGAACAGACTGTCAAAATTTTATAAAATACATGAAAAAGTTTCAATCTCTTTTATTGTAAAAAGTGTTACTATTACAACCATTTTAAGAAAAGGAAAAGTTTTTTTAAAAATATGTCATTTTTATAGGCATACATTTTCATTTTTAGTTGTACCCAGTTGGTGGGTATAACTTGATAAGAAACTCAAGTTCTTAGCCCAATATTCCTTAATGTGCCTCAAAATTTGTCTGAAATAATCATAAATCATTACACTACTTGTCATTATTAATAATAAAGAGCATGAAAGGATATGCATTCAAGGTCTGATTAAAGAATATTTGAATGATTTTTAAAATTTAGAATATTGAGGATTTTGCATGTTGTCAGTGTGGGAAATAGAATAACCAGAGATAAAAAGAATTTTTGATCCTAGGCAAAGAGACATCCACACAGAATTTAGCCATAAAACATATTTTAAAGGTGACATAAATCTAAAGAGATTTATGAATCATTCACAGAAGAGAAGTATAGTCTGAATAATTTAGAGGGCATTTATGTTTTGTAATTATTTTCCCATATTAAATTCTGTGGTATATATTTTGCCTTAGGTTAAGTTGTTTAAAAACATCAGGTAAAACAGATGAAGACTGAATTCAGTTTTTAAAGAATCTTTTAAGTAATATCACTAACAAATATGTAAAATAAAGAATAATAAGCCCTATGAAGGAAAAAAAAAAAAATACAAAAAACGTGTAGAGACCAATGAAAGAGAGTGGCAAAGGGATGTGGTTTGGATTAAGAAATGTTTCTCTGGGGAAGAGCATATTTAAGCTGAGATTTGATAGGTATCTCATGGAAGAAATAGCAAGATTGAAAGTAAAGCTGAAAAACAGTTTGGTGGGTTTGATAAACAGAAAGAGGTCATGTGGCAAGAAAATGAAGAATCAGTAATTTAAAATTAGTTTGGAGAATTAGGCAGGCCTAGGTAATGCAGATCTCTGTAGTCTATGGAAAAAATTTTGGATTTATTTTAAATAGAATGAAAAGCTTATAAATGGTTTCAGGCGTAGTGATATGATACAAAAATATTAAAAACTACATGGCACTAACAGTTGTGTGAAAAATTAACAGAAAGAGGGAAAGAGATAAATGAGAGATAATAGTATAAGAATATATTAGGTTAGGCTAAGGAGAGATTACAGTAGCTTGGACTAGGGCGGTGACACTCTTTATACAGAGAACAAGTCAATGAATTTAAGGTATATGTTGAGATATGATGATGGATATGATGGAGGTAAAGAAGATGATGTGTGAAAAATTTTTGCTTGGTGTAGGCATCCTACACCAGAAAGCAAGCATTTTCATGGTGCCTCTAATTAACAAGTGAAGTTGCCTTTCATGAAATTTCTATCTAATATTGAAAGTAAGATACTGATTATCTCTAACTATTAATGTTATATTTTCTATTTGTTCTTACAATTCTGTCTTTTTGTGCATTATTTATTTTGGATTTCTGTTGTTCGGTGCATACAGGTTTATACTTCCTAGTAGATTGATCTTTCTATCATTTGAAAATGTCTGTATCTCTAGAAGCAATTTTTGTCTCTATGGTCTATTTTGTCTGATATTAATGTAGTTCTTCAAGCTTTTCTTTGTTATATTCATTTTACTTGTGCTTTTCAATCTAAAGTGTGCCTTTCATAGATATTAAAAACATAGGAGATTTTTAAAAATCCACCTTCTAATTTCTGCCTTTTGATTGAAGAGATTACTCCATTTATATTTTTTACGATTATAAATAAGACAGGATTTACATTAAATGTTTTGCTGCTTGTTTTCAGTATGTCTTATGTCTTGTTTCTGTATTCCTCCATTACTGTCTCCTTTTGTGTTTCAAATACAGTTTCTAGTATGTCATTTTAATTTCCTTCTTTTTAAATTTTTTGGTGTGTTTTTAGTGATTGCCTGAGATTATAATTAGTATCCTAAAACAATCTAATTGAAATTTATACCAACTTGATTTCAATAGCATGCAAACATTTTTCTTTAACAGGGATATATTCTCTTTCTTTGTGCTACAATTATTATACAAATTACACTTTAGATGTCATAAGCCCAACAGCAGAATTTTATTATTATGGTTTCATACAACTGTCTTTTAAGTAAGATCATGGAAAAGTCACAAACAGAAAGACATTTATTCTGTCTTTTGTATTTACTTATATAGTTACTTTTATTGATGATTTTAAATTTATTTGTGTGGACTCAAGTTATTGTCTAGTGTCCTCTCATTTTAGCTGGAAGGATGCTCAAATGATATTTGCAGGGCGGAATTGCTAGTTGCAGGTTCTTTGTTTTTGTCTTTATGGAAATGTCATAATTTCTTCATTTTTGAAGGATAATGTTACTGGATATAGAATTATTGGTTTGTAAACTTTATTTTTCCAGGACTTTGAAAATTTTATGCCACTGCTTTATAGACTCCATGGTTTTTGATAAAACATAGCCATTAATCTTGAGGATTAGTTGTATATAATAAGTCATTTTTCTTTTGTTATTTTCAAAATTTTCTCTTTTTTTTTACTTTTCTCAGACTCAATATGTCTGGATTTTTTTTTTTTTTTTTTTTTTTGAGATTGTTTTACTTGGAACTCATTGAGTTTATGGGGTGTGTTGATTAATATTTCTCATCAAATTTGGAATTTTTGACCATCATTTCTTCAAATATCATTTCTTCTTCTCTCTCTTCTATTAATGGAATTCCCAGTATTTGCATGTTAATATGCTAGATTATATCCATCAGGTCTATGAGATCCTGTTTATTTTCTTCATTGCCTTTTTCTCTGCCTTTCAGAATGAATAATCTGTTAAACTATCAAGTCTGTTGATCTTTTCTTCTGCTAGTGTGAGTCTGATTTTAAGCCCATTGAATACTTGATTCTTTTTATTTATTTTACCTTTGAGCTGCAGAATTATTTCTATGTGGTTCTTTTTAGAAAAATTATATCTCTTTATGGATACTCTCAGTGAAACATAATTGTCATCATTCTCTTGAGTTCTTTAGATATGATTGCCTTAAGTAATTTGAACACATTTAAAATAGGTGATTTAAAATCTTTATCTATTAAGTCAAAAATCTAAGTCCCCTCAGGGAAATGATCTGTTGGTTGATTTTTGCTCTTTTATGTGGCACATTTTCTTGTTTTGTTCTGTTTTATTTTACATGTCTCTTTTTTTTTTTTTTTTTTGAAAACTTGATATTCTAGCTAACAAATCTATTATTAGTTTGCTTTGGCTTTCAAAACAAAGTATCACAGACTGGGTGACATATACAACAGAAATTTATTTTCTCACAGTTCTGGAGACTGGAAGTTCAAGATCAAGGTGCCAGCAGGCATTAGTGCCTTATAAGGGTTCTCCTCTTGGTTGGTGGTTGGCTACCTTCTCTCTGTGAGGTCACATGGCCTTTCCTTGCTCAGCGCATGTGGGCAATAGGAAAAGAGTTTTATATGTACAGAGTGTCTCTTCTCACAAAGATACGAATCCTGTCAGATTAGGGTCTCCTACCCTTATTTCGTTTTACTTCAATTACCTTAATTATTATTTTAGAAGCCCATCTCCAAATCTAGTCACACTGGACGCTAGGGCTTCAACATATGAATTTTGGGGAAGACACAAACTTTCAGTCCATAATAACGTTGTAACAACCTTGTTATCAGACCTCCCTCCACTGTCCAAATTTGGTTGTTGCTGCAATATTGTGAGCAGTTTGACATGGTTTCAGCAATGACCTTGGGTTAGTACTCCCCTCCTCTTTACTTTGGCTAAGCTGAAATCTGGGTTAAATCTAATAGCCATAACATTCTGAGAAAAGAAATTTTCCATGGAGCTGGATATTTGGACATTATGTTTGGACATTATATCCACTGTATTCTGAGGATGAATGCTGCTTTTTTGGTTTATTTGTTTTTATTTTTTGGGCTCCAAGAGAGTTCACTTCCATCTTGGCTGAAAGATGGCTGACTTTTCATGGTATTGCACTACTGAGATTCGGAGAACTGGGGAGTGGATATAGTCCAACCTAAATGTTACAGATGCCTGTTGTCTAAAGAGATTCAGTATTTTCTCTTGCATAGATGATTTTCAGTTATTCGTATTCTGATCACTCCCATTGACCCCATTGGTGAAGGAGGGTTCTTTTGCACTAAATAATACAAAATGGCCAAATACATTACATTTGACACTGGGCAGATGAGACTGGGAGCAGTTTATTAGTTACATACACTCAGCCTGGGGAGGGAGAACACCACATGCCACATGGGAGTGGTGCTTGGAAATAGAGTGAACCAGAAGGCACTGTGAGGGACAGGCTTTGTAATAACAGAAAGGTGGCGTGCTCCTTATTTCTGACAGGAAAATGTGATTGGCTCATTTGAATAATTTTGCAGGCTGGCAAGGAGGTGAAACTGGTTAGGTAGAGGGCCAGGTAGAGTTCAGTTGATGCAGCAGATAGGGAATCACCTCAGTGGGGAACCTGCCCTGCTGCGTGGGAGGCATGTCTGCCAAGATCAAGCAAATTCATTGCTAGCCTTTGGGCCCTGTAAGGCTCAAGGAAAATAAGGCCGCATATGGCCTTAGAAGGTCGTTCTAAGATACTGGCCTTATAACATAGATTTTTGGCTTTGGTTAATTTCTGGAGTTCTAGAAAAGATTACTTTTATTGTTTTATCAGTATTTTGTTGTTTTTGTGAGAGACTGAGTGTTTCCCAGAGATTTTCATTCCACCATTCTGTAAGTCAATCTCTAGTCTTTATTTGAATACTAGAATTGGGCTATTTGCTGGTGGAAATTTCACCATTAAATGAAATAGGTGACTGAGACACTGGGAAAAACTTGATCAAAGTGACATTTTTCAAAGGATTACTATTCTGCTTGGAATTTTTCAAATATATCAGTGGTTTGTGTAGATTTTAAAAAGGAACACAACATACAGAATGAGCAGAAAAGAACTAAAGTTGTTATTCCAAAATGTTAGCAGTGACTGACTTTCCCCTCTGCGTGATTTGTTACAGCAACATTTTTTCTGTCTTTATGTTATTTTATATATTATAAATTTGTGTGGTGAGCATATATCACTTGACTAGTTAGAGGAATGAAAAAGAAGACTCTTTATGAACTGGCTGGCATTTGACAATGATAATTTGGAATCATGACATTATGTCATTATTAGATATTAATAATACAGTCAGGAGTAATTTATTAGATAGGCAATATAGTGTGAGAGAAAAAACATGATATTTGAAGTTAGACATATATGTTTTAAATCTTAATTCATCATTTTATCTCACTACTATATTCAAGTATTAGCTTCCATGTCTTTAAAAAAGAAAAAAAAAAACATACAAGGTTGTCATAAGAATTAAGATGACACATTAAAAAGTTAGTAATTAGTAAGCTCCCAATAAATGTTAGTTCACTTTTCCTTCCACAGCAGATATCAAGGAGTGCTGAAGAAGTAATACATAAGAGTGGTGATATGAAGAGTGGGTGAATGAAGAGAAAGAAATGTTTTGTGAATTACATGCACAACAACCTAATGGAGTGATGGGCGGTGGGCACTTGTTTAGAGAGAAAGGCAGGAATGATACCGAGATGTTGTAAAAACTAAACATCACCAATTTAACTTCTGGGATTTTACCAGGATCTGGTTTATTATCTCTGCAATATAGACCAATGGATTTTTATTTCAGTTTCTTTTTCTCAGCCACGGTTGATTCATGCTTATCATACACTTATTCTAAAAGTACTCTATGGTTTCTATATTTACTCTACAGTTACTTTTTTCTCCCTGATTGTTGCGTATGCTTAGGTCTTTGACATTCTTATACTATCAAGATACCATAAAACATATTTTTATAATTTCAATAATGTTCTATCCTTAAATATTTGTGTTTTCTACATGTTTGTGTAATTTTTAAAAAAAATCATTTCAGGAATTGTGCAGTGGATATCAGATACCACATACTTGAAGTTACTTTTCTCTTTTCCTTTTGGCTTCCTTATCTGAGACCCTCACTTTAAAAAATAAATTGGTATTTATAATCAAAATTATATCTGTATAAAAAATTATGCTATGTGTATGTCTGTGTAAAGATGAATATGACTTTTTGTTTTATATAAACATATATATCTATAAAGTCATAGCAAATTACAACATAATAAAATTATAGTTTAAGCTATATGTAACCCAATAGTCAATTGTAATTTGGCCTTTTAAAAATTTTTAATTGTTTGTTTAGCCAATAAAATTGAGTTAGTATAAAGAGAATAGCGAAGGCTTGAAAATTTATTTCTATCGTTTAAGAAACTATTAAATTTTATAACTAGTTTTAGTCATTATTAAGTATAGTTTTAAAAATTCAGTACACATCATTAAAATAAATATTTCACATTCTCAATACCTAACGGAAACTGATATCTGGTTAATTCTATGCGAAATTCCTACAATCATTGACTATTGTGAAATAATTTTTTCTAAAGCTATTATATACTGAAATGTGGTCAAAGGATGAGAAATCCAGCTGCTTCTATTATTGCAGTAGATTTGGAATAAGAGCTCTACAATACGTTTCTCAAAAACTATAAATAATCTGTACTCTAAAGAATTTTTTCCAGCAGGAATAAAAAGCCCTGAAGAAACTTGTGAACACTTTGTCATTTCTGCAAAACTATGAAAACACTAAAGCAGCTAATTTACTCATTGTTGATTTCCCCAGATGGCTGAGTTCCCATTAACTCACCAGAGAATGAGATGCAGACCCAGTGCCTTTACATGTAATTTTGATAAGACATAACGTCCAATCTTGTTTGTGTACTCCTTTCCCTTCTACCCTTAGTCTGCTTCACTACTGGTGGTCTGCCCGTGTGCAACACAGATGTTTCTCTCTCGGCTGCATGCTTTATTTTTCAAGTCGCTTCGGAGAGCATATGTTTCCATGCGAGCCTGTTCCTTCCTTCTCCCAACATCTTCTTGTGCTACATAAACAATCTTCATCTGCCCCCTCAGATCTGGGGTGCATGAGCCTTTCACAGATGTCGATTTATTTTTCAGCCTTTTTGCTTCTGGTGAACATGGTTTTCAGATAATGTCTCTCTTCCTTCTCTGTTCCAAATGACTCGGAATGTAGATTTTTTTTCCCTCCTTTCAACTCAGTTTCCTTCTGTGACCCTAGCATGTTTTCTTGTCCTTTCTTCTAAGTCTGTCTTTGTACAAGCTCTCCAGATGGGATCAAGGATGAGTTCTTTCTGCTCCTTATTTTATTCTCCTTACAACTATTTCATTTGAAGAATAGGAAGCGACAAACTTCATAGGTTAAAAATTACTAATGCATGGCCACCTACATTTTTCTGGTTTGTTTCTTTGACTTTTGGTGTTCTTTCACATTTTATTTATTTATTTATTTATTTATTTATTTATTTAATTTATTTGCAGCTGCCATGTTTAATTTTTTTCATTTTTTGTAATTCACTACAAAGAAGTACAAAATATACATACATGAACATATTTATGACATACAACTATATATAAAACACAAAGTAACAGCTACTTTAATTTTTTTTTTTTTTTTTTTGTGAGACGGAGTCTCGCTCTGTCGCCCGGGCTGGAGTGCAGTGGCCGGATCTCAGCTCACTGCAAGCTCCGCCTCCCGGGTTTACGCCATTCTCCTGCCTCAGCCTCCCAAGTAACTGGGACTACAGGCGCCCGCCATCTCGCCCGGCTAGTTTTTTGTATTTTTTAGTAGAGACGGGGTTTCACCGTGTTCGCCAGGATGGTCTCGATCTTGTGACCTCGTGATCCACCCGTCTCGGCCTCCCAAAGTGCTGGGATTACAGGCTTGAGCCACCGTGCCCGGCCAATTTTTTTTTACTTTTATAAAACAGAAATTTCTGCTTCTCTTTCATTCATTCAACACATATTTGTTGAGTACATCTTAAGTGCCATGAATTTTTCTGAGTACCAGCATTTAAGCAATAAATAAAATAGAGAATATCTCCCTTTTCAAGGAATTTATATTCTATCATGAGAGACAGACAGATAATAAACAAGTACACAAGTAAGGTAACTATGAGAGGATGACAGTTGAGCTGAAATCTGAATAACAAGCAGGAGTCTTGATAAAAAAAAATCAAGTAATAAGAACTTCAGGAAGAAAGAACAAGTGCAAAATCCCTATAAAAGGATGGATGTGTGCGTTATTGAGTAACAGAAGTGAGTCTCCTGTGGCTGACGTGTCATCATAAGCATGATGGGGAAGGCTAGATGCAGGGTTGGAGTGGTAGTCAGGGGCCAGATCATTTAGGACTTTTGAAGACTGGGTAAGGATTTTCCATTTTATTCTAAATGCTCTAGGAAGCCATGAAAGCGTTTAAGAAAGGAAGTGACATGATCTGATTTATGTTTTTAAAACATTAATTTGGCCCTGTGATAATTTATTATGGCAGGCTGAAAGGTAGCAGGGAGGCCACACATATGATGCTTTATAATTATCAACCTTAATATAACTGTAATCAAACACAAAAATATTTATTTTCAGGGAAGACTTTGTTAGCTCTTGTGGTTTTGCCATCTCTTCTCTTAACGAATCTGCAGTGTTTTTAGTAGAACGATAATGGCGTCTTCATATTTCAATCAAATTCCTTACCTTGGCATAAAAAGATTTCCAGGATTTTATCCTTCAACCTCTTTCCTTAACTCGGGGTTTTCTCATCCCATCACCAACATATTGTATTATAAACCTTCGCCTCAGCTCTATTGAACCACATCCTGATTCATTACCAGGCCTTGTGACTCCTGCATCTGCCTCTGTTCACTCTGCTCTCTTGTTTGGGAAACATCATCTCCCTCTTCCTCTCCACCCTCCAGAAAGCTTCCTTTCTGCCCACCTTGTATGTACTCTCTCCATATCCCACAGAGGCTTCTGTCAAAGTAGCCAAAACATAAATGTTTATCAACGAGTAGAGAAGACTAGAAAATGCTGGAAAGCTAGCAAAGACAAACATTGTCGAGGATTTTAAGGGTAAGGTAAGGACTTGTTGACTTTAACCCCAAGGTTGTAGAAGGGCTTCAGAAGAATTTCAGTGGGGGAGTAACAAGATCTGAATTGCCTTTTAGAAAGTTCATTTTGGTGATACACTGGCAAGAGGAGCAAGTAGAATGACAAAATGACACTACAAGAAGGCTACTGTATTAGGGCAGATAAGACATAGTGGGACTTGAAACATTTTTATACATAACGTGCACACACAGAGAGATGTAATAGAGAAAACTGAGAAGAAAGGATGTATATTAGGGTTCTCTAGAGGGACAGAACCAATAGGATATATATAGATAGATAGATATACTATTATATCTATACCTATATATATACACCTATATATATAGATAGATACGCTATATATATATATATATATATAGTGTATGTATATATAAAAGAAAAGTAAGTTTATTCAGTATGAACTCACATGATCACAAGGTCCCACAACAGGCCATCTGCAAGCTGAAGAGTAAAGAGAGCCAGTTCGAGTCCCAAAACTGAAGAACTTGGAATCCGATGTTCGAGGTCAGGAAGCATCCAGCATGGGAGAAAGATGTAGGCTGGGAGGCTAGGCCAATCTTCTCTTTTCACATCTTTCTGCCTGCTTTATATTCTAGCTGTGATGGCAGCAGATTAGATGGTGACCACCCAGATTAAGGGTGGGTCTGCCTTTCCCAGCCCACAGACTCAAATGTTAATCTCCTTTGGCAACACCCTCACGGACACACCCAAGATCAATACTTTGTGTCCTTCAATCAATCAAGTTGACACTCAGTATTAGCCATCACAGGATGCATTCATGAATACTTAACTGATAAATAATATGTAGTGGAATGCAGTTCAATAAGAGAAAATTCATCAGGTGAGTGGTTTTTGCAGGACAACATGTGAGAACTGGGCAACAGTTGTTTCCAGTTGTAAAGAAGCAATTCTGTCATATGGATAGTGTTCTCATTTTTAATCCTAGACCTATTTAGCTCATGTTACAGGAATTCTCACTTTTGCTGGTTGCCAACATATCCAGTGAGGGAAATTCAGTATTAAGCTGTTAAGATGGCTATATCAATTCTTAAAATCTACAGAGCCAGGTTCCAAATCAGTCTGTCCCTTCAGAAAAGGACATGGCATCTGTTCCTTGCTTGCTGGCTGGTTGTACATACTTTTCACTAGACCTACATTTTAGAATTGCCCAGTGCTGTCAGAATGATTGTAATTCTGGTCTCAGGTAAAGACAGCCTGTAATAATAATGCTGAGTGTATCAACAAATAGCATTAACTCATTTAATTTCCTAGTCTTAGTGCCTGAAGATGTTCATTAGTTTTCTATGTAAGTAAGGCACCATGCTAAAAATTTTTTTTTTTTCAGTTCTGTATATTTTTAAAAAGCATTATATTCTCTGATGGTTACCTGCACTGGCATCCTATATGAAAAATAAAGAGTTATTATCATAAAAATGTTATTAGAATTCTTTTATTGTGTCAACACTGTGCTTTCCATTTCACGAAATTACCTTCTTGTTTCTCTGTTGTTTGCCTTTGTTTACCTCATTGTGATTTATGTTTTCCATTTTTTCTGTGAATGAATTTTGAATGTCTTTACTACTGGTAGTAATACTAAAGTAGAAGAATTAGGCATTCCCATACTTAATCCTTATAGATGAAATAACAGCGTTCCCTGGTGTGCAAGTGCTGTGGTGGGAGCAAGCTGGGTGAATTGGAGACACAGCGTTTTAGGACACAGGAGAAATTATGGCAGGGCCAGGCATGGTTCTTTTGCTCCTTCCCTCACCATCTTGTCATAAAGTCTCTTTTATACTATTACCCAATTTTTGACTTCTAATTAATAGATAAGCAATAACTATTTATTTAGTAAATATTTCATATTTTCCTCACAATAAGGTAATAACAAGCTTCTTTGATAGAGAAGCTTAAGGGCCTCCTAAACCTGTGTAAATTTCCAGGTTTTTGTTTTTTAGTCAACTTCCTTTTCTGCCACTTATTTTTTTTTAAATTTAAAAGCCCACATTGAGATTTGTTTACAGAGAATACACATTCTTTTGCCTTAATTGTTGTGTATCTCCCTAACTCCCTTTTTAGTTCAACTTCAAAAATGGAGAGAAAGTAGAGGATTTGATAATGCAAATTCAAAGAACATTGCTAAGTCACTTACATTGAAGCATAAATAATATGGTCATTTTAGGCACTGAGGATGTTGGATGAAGAGAGCTTGCAATTTTAGATAGAGTGACCAGAAAAGGCCTCACAGAGAAGATGACATTTAAGTAAGACCTAAAGGAAATGAAGTGGTGAGTAATGTGGACATCTTGGGGAAGATTTCTTGGATAGATGCAGCAGGCCCTGAAGTGTTTGCATACCTGGTGTCCTCAAGGGACAAGAAGATGGGCTGTAGCTGGAGAGGATTAAGGACGACAGTACAAGTAGATGAGAATGAAGAGGTAAGTGGAGGAAGTTGAGTCAGGAAAATCTCATAAGGCCTTCACATCATTGTACTCTGAATGAGGCAGAGGCCATTAAAAGATTTTCAGCAGGTTCATTTTGCCTGCTGTGTGGAAACAGACTGTAGAGGATAAAGGGTGGAAGCAGGGAGACTAGTGGTTTGGGTGTTTCTCCTGCCCAATTCTCATGTTGAAATGTTGGATGTGGGGCCTTGTGGAAGGCGTTTGAATCATGGGGGTGGATCCCTCATGTCTTGGTGCTGTCCTCATGATAGTGAGTTCTCATGAGATCTGTTTGTTTAAAAGTGTGTGACACCTCCCTCCAACCTTATTCCTGCTCTTGCCATGTGATGTGCCTGCTACCTGAGGGCTTCACCAGGAGACAAGCAGATGCTGGTGCCATGCTCTCTGCATCCTGCAGAACCATGAGTCAATTAAAATTCTTTTACTTATAAATTACCCAGTCTCAGGTATTTCTTCATAGCAATGCAAAGAACAACCTAATACAACTAGTTAGCCATGTAATAATCCAGAGTAGAACTACTGGTGTCTCGAAATAGAGTGGTAGCATTTGAAGGAGTGAAAAATGGTTGGATTCCTGCATATGTGAATTAGAGAAAGGGAAGAGTAAAGCATGAACTTGGGGTTTAGGCTTGTGCCACTGGAAAAATCAGCTTCTTTCACTGAAATGGAAAAACTATGAGATAAGAGTTGATTTGGTGGAAAATTGATGGTCTCATTGTTAGATAAAGTTTGAGATATTGATTAGACATTTACATGAGTGTCAAGTAGATGGAAAAGAACTGTGAAACCATTACTGTAAAGATAACATTAAAAGCCATTGGACAAGATGAGATCACAAAAAGAGTGAGTACAAATAGAAAAGAAAGAACATTCAGGGACTGAGCCCTGGGATAATTCTATGTTTAAAGGTTCAGGAAGTCTGAAAAAATAATTAAAATAAACAAAAAGGTATTCTCAAACAGCTTGACAATAATCTTCAGGTGATGAAATTATGATTTTGTCTATTCTTTTTGTATTTTCTAATATAAGTAGGTAATACATTTTATATTGTTTTATAATTTATAATTTACATGCAATAAAGCACAATTTTTAGTTGTTCAATCTTATGAGTTTTGACAATTATTTAAACTCATGTGACTCTTTAAAAATAAGATATGAAATATTTTCATGACCTCACAAAATTCTTACCTGTCCCATTGCAGTTAATTTCCCACCCTCATCTACATGTGATTATTTTTTGACTTCAATCATCATAGATTAGTTTTGCCTGCCAAGAGTTTTATATAAATGACTTTGTTTTGCTTTTTATTAGCATTATTTCTGCAGTGTATATGATTACATCACACTGCATACGTCAGTAGTTTTTCCTTTTTAATTGAGAGGTAAGTATTCCATTTTATGTATACAAAATAATAGCATATCCTTCCCCTGATGATGGACATTTGAATTGTTTCCAGTTTTATGCTATTACAAATAAGACTGCCATGGATATTTTTGTACAAGTCTTTTTGAGATATACGTTTTCATTTTATTTGACCATAGGTACATGTAATCTAACTTTGTAAGAGATAGCCAAACAGTTCTGAAAAATAGTTATACTACCTTATACTCCCAGGCAAAATATTTTTAAATAGAAAATAGTTGTTTTCTTTAAAAATTGCTCTGAGAATTTCATAATTTTAAATATTCATTATACTCTTTACTGTAAATCTGTGATCTAACAACTTGTCAAAATATTCTAAGCGTAAGTTTTTGAAGATTTTACTACGGCAGTAAGGAGAAGTCACAAATTGATAAGTGCTACTGGAATAGTTTGTGAAAAGGTTGTTCATTACTAAATTAAGCATTATATGCAAATTAATTTAATAAACTCTTGACTTGACTCAAGCAAGGATGGGAAGGAGCTTTCTCTACTTCTCTATGTGAGAAGTTACATCCCTAACAGGAGTGATCTCAGTCTGTGCTTCATTCAATTGTATCCATCTTACAACTTCCTTCTTTTCTTTTTTCTTTTTCTTCCAGCTTCATCTGTTTGGAATCAAAAGTGTGGAAAACCTGGAAATTATGTTATAAGGATAGCAGAATAATCCTCGTCACTGACAGGTGATGAGCTGCACAGAGTGTTCTCTTGTCGCAATGGCAGAGATTTCAGCAACAGAGGAAAATCCAGTGGTCAAGATGCTTACCTGTCTTGGTGTCCAGCATGTGTCCTGGAGAAGTGCCCCTAAAGCACCTTCAGCTGTGTTTATTTAAACACTTGACACAAGACTCTGATGCATTTTAATTTTTCAATGTTTAAATTTAGCTGTTTTAATGAGGTTCTAGTTTTAATAAGCAACAAAAGATTTTTCAGTATTATCATGAGACCTTAAACTCTGTGATCTATATAAAACTCAGAGAGAACCTGTCTTGAGTAGTTTAAATCTCTAATTAAATCAGTATTTCTACCTAGCAACAGAGTAGCAAAAGTATTAATTCACTGGTTCTCAATAGGGGTGGGGGAGCAGATTTTGACTCCTAACCCAGGGGACATTTGGCAATGTCAAGACATATTTGGTTGTCATAACTCATGGAGGTGACAGTGCTTCTGGCATCTAGTGGGTAGAGGTCACGGATGCTGCTGAATATCCTGCAGGGCTCAGGACAGCCCCTACCTCCATAAAAACTTTTCTGGCCCAGAATGTCAATAGTGCAACTGTTGAGAAACCATCTATAAAATGATTGGTGTGGGTAGGAGAATATACTAAAATGCTAAAATAGCAGGCTTGAAATTATTTGCGTATCAGCAGAGTGGAGTTTATAACTGACTGACTAAAAAATCTGGTATAGGACCTGTCCTCCAGGGGTGACGCTAAATCTGCTGATATAATACTAACTCAGCATCTGTAAAATTAGAAACATATCTCCAGGGTGGGGTCAGACCAAAGAATGGTACACGTCGCTTCAATTTTAAAGAGTTGGAAATGATGTTGCTCAGAGGAAATATTGGGTCTCAGTTGAGCTGTGAGGTGGGGCAGGTTGCTATGTTTTCAGGCACAGTGTCTTAGTTAGAATGGGAGAAGCTCTGAATACCCGACTGAAGTAGTCCCTGCTGCAGTGTTCTGTACCATGACATGCTCTTTTTGCTTTCTCAGCACTTTTATAAACTTTTAATTAATTTTTATTGTTCATGTTGCTATTGCTTTTAGTCTACTCTCTGTCTATCTGATTGGAATGTAAGCTCTATGAGAGCAGTGACTATATGGTATCACTTAATATTGTATGTCTAGTAGCTACCAGAGTGCCTACCATTATAACAAGCATCGATAAATTTAACATTTTTGAATTAAATGAATGAATTAAATATGTTTGTAGTGTGAATTCTTAGCATAATGCATCTATTTTCAACAGCAGAGAAGCTTCTGCCATACAAAGGGAACATTTCCTCAGAAAGTTCATACTTTCTCTTTTGTCACATTCCTCTTACTAAGAAAAATTCAATAATTGGCAACTAGAAGGACCCCTTTACTTGACCCATTTCCCTATTGATTATGCGTAAGTACCTTGAGTTGTTGAACAATCTCTGGAAAATGTTTCTCTTCTTGAGTTATCTAAAGAAAAGAGAATATGAGTGTCAATAATCATACAGAAGGTACTGTTGCCTGATTACTATGCCCCTAATTTTAATAGTCAAAAGGCAGTGAATTTCCTTCCAGGCTTTTACAGAATGGAGTTAAAACTAAGTCTGCATTTACACATTGACCATCAAAATTTTAACAGTTCGATGCTGGGTAAGTGGCTTAAAACACTTTCATTGAAAATTTTTTACCTTTCCCTAATTAGCCATTCAAACAATGGACACCTGTGGAACCTGCCTGTCCCAAGTCCCCAGCAGCCCTTAGTAAAGGTGATTGATGGCTACATAAAACATGATCTTAACTTTAGGCTCCCTTAAGCAACTATCTATTTATCTTAAATATTTCTAGTCCGACTGTCCCAAGTTCCACTTGTGGCTGAGAATGCTTGGAAGTGGGACCATCGCCTGATTTAGTTCAGACTTTCCAGCTTACAGCTGACTCCCTTCACCACAAACATTCCTATCTTTAAAGTGCTACCTGAGGTCCTATTAGTGATATTTACCAATTTTTAAAATTTTGAGTGTTTCTGTATAGTGGCAGTTTCACGTTGGTGTTATCCTAGGAAAAGTTTCCTAAAGCTTGGAAATGAGGCAAAAAGATGATTGCAGTCATTTCAATATCATGTTACAGAAGTGCCTCTCAAAGTTTAATGTGCTCCTGAATCACCTGGAAATATTTTCAAACTGTAGGTTCTGATTAGGTGCATCTGATTCAGTATCTGCCCCAGATACTCAATTTTAAACAGTCTCAGGTGGTATCGATTCTTCTGAATCATGAGCCACATTTTGAGTAGCAAGATGCTAGGGCAAATTTTGAAAACCATGTAAAAGTCCTTATCTCTCTCTAATGCAGTGGTTCTCAATTGCTTGTATCTTAAAATCACCTGGGGAGGTTTGAAAACTCCTTCCTCTCAGACCTCACCTGTTTCCAACTAAATCAGAATATCAGCGGTAAGACCTACTTAATGAAAGCTTTAAAAACTTCCCAGATGTTTCTAATATTCTCTAACAGACTATGGCTTTGTTTACAGAACAGATTAAGGGTATTTTTTATAGTTCTGTAAAATTGGGTAAGGCATGATGGTTTTGTTTTCCTGTAATAATTTTCTTACCAACTTTGTATCTAATTTGGCACTTTATTTCACGTTTTCTTCCTACTGACTAAAAGTTTGTTTCTCAAATGCTATTTGGAGCTACCTTTGGAACTACCTTTGTCATCTTGCTAGTTCCCTCATTAATGAGTGAAATAAAACTTTGACACACAATGCTTTGATGGTTTTTGTCCTAGCCAATCTATTACTATACTTTCTTAATATTAGCTACATTTTCTTTTTGAGCAGCAGCCAATCTTTATAGGAAGTTGGTAAAGAATATATTATAAATAAATTCGTACACTATTTTGGTGTCTCCCCACATCAAGCTAATAATTGATTACTAGTTCAGTAATTGTGGTCATACTTGATCTTAAAGTACATTTCTAGAGATCAGATTTACATTCTGACCAGGCCAATGACTAAATTTGGAAGAAAGTTCCCTTTAATTTTGGGGGGTTTTGTTTTGAGAGAGTCTTACTCTGTTGCCCAGGTTGGAGTGCAGTAGCACATTCAGGATTCACTGCAGCATTGACCTCGCAGACTCAAGCAATCTTCCTGACTCAGCCTCCCAAAGTGTTGGGATTACAGGCTTAGCCACCAAGCCCAGCCAAGTTCCCTCTTTTATTTAAAAGAAAAGTGCTACTGGCAAATTGGATAAAGAGTCAAGACCCATCAGTTTGCTGTATTCAGCAGACCCATCTCACATGCAGAGACACACATAGGCTCAAAATAAAGGGATGGAGGAAGATCTACCAAGCAAATGGAGAACAAAAAAAAGCAGGGGTTGCAATCCTAGTCTCTGATAAAACAGACTTTAAACCATCAAAGATCAAAAGAGACAAAGAAGGCCATTACATAATGGTAAAGGGATCAATTCAACAGGAAGAGCTAACTATCCTAAATATATATGCACCCAATACAGGAGCACCCAGATTCATAAAGCAAGTCCTTAGAGACTTACAAAGAGACTTAGACTCCCATACAATAATAATGGGAGACTTCAACACTCCACTGTCAACATTAGACAGATCAATGAGACAGAAAGTTAACAAAGATATCCAGGAATTGAACTCAACTCTGCACCAAGCAGACCTAATAGACATCTACAGAACTCTCCACCCCAAATCAACAGAATATACATTCTTCTCAGCACCACATCACACTTATTCCAAAATTGACCATATAATTGGAAGTAAAGCACTCCTCAGCAAATGTAAAAGAACAGAAATTATAACAAACTGTTTCTCAGACCACAGGGCAATCAAACTAGAACTCAGGACTAAGAAACTCAATCAAAACCGCTCAACTACATGGAAACTGAACAACCTGCTTCTGAATGACTACTGGGTCCATAACGAAATGAAGGCAGAAACAAAGACGTTCTTTGAAACCAATGAGAACAAAGATACAGCATACAAGAATCTCTAGGACACATTTAAAGCAGTGTGTAGAGGGAAATTTATAGCACTATATGCCCACAAGAGAAAGCTGGAAAGATCTAAAATTGACACTCGAACATTGCAATTAAAAGAACCAGAGAAGCAAGAGCAAACACATTTAAAAGCTAGCAGTAGACACAAAAGCTAGCAGAAGACACAAAAAACCCTCCAAAAAATCAATGAATCCAGGAGCTGCTTTTTGAAAAGATCAACAAAATTGACAGACCGCTAGCAAGACTAATAAAGAAGAAAAGAGAGAAGAATCAAATAGATGCAATAAAAAATGATAAAGGGGATATCACCACCGACCAGAAATACAAACTACCATCAGAGAATACTATAAACACCTCTATGCAAGTAAACTAGAAAATCTAGAAGAAATGTATAATTTCCTGGATTCTTACACTCTCCCAAGACTAAACCAGGAAGAAGTTGAATCCCTGAATAGACTAATAGCAGGCTCTGAAATTGAGGCAATAATTAATAGCCTACCAACCAAAAAAAGTCCAGGACCAGATGGATTCACAGCTGAATTCTACTAGAGGTACAGGGAGGAGCTGGTACCATTTCTTCTGAAACTATTCCAATCAGTAGAAAAAGAGGGAATCCTCCATAACTCATTTCATGAGGCGAACATCATCCTGATACCAAAGCCTGGCAGATATACAACAAAAAAGGAGAATTTTAGACCAATATCCCTGATGAACATCGATGCAAAAATCCTCAATAAAATACTGGCAAACCGAATTCAGCAACACATCCAAAAGCTTATCCACCATGATCAAGTGGGCTTCATCCCTGGGATGCAAGGCTGGTTCAACATTCGCAAATCAATAAACATAATCCAGCATATAAACAGAACCAAAGACAAAAACCACATGATTATGTCAATAGACGCAGAAAAGGCTTTTGACAAAATTCAACAGCCCTTCATGCTAAAAACGCTCAATAAATTCGGTATTGATGGAACGTACCTCAAAATAATAAGAGCTATTTATGACAAACCCACAGCCAATATCATACTGAATGGGCAAAAACTGGAAAAATTCCCTTTGAAAACTGGCACAAGACAGGGATGCCCTCTCTCACCACTCCTATTCAACATAGTGTTGGAAGTTCTGGCTAGGGCAATCAGGCAGGAGAAAAAAATAAAGGGTATTCAATTAGGAAAAGAGGAAGTCAAATTGTCCCTGTTTGCAGATGGCATGATTGTATAGTTAGAAAACCCCATCATCTCAGCCCAAAATCTCCTTAAGCTGATAAGCAACTTCAACAAAGTCTCAGGATACAAAATCAATGTGCAAAAATCACAAGCATTCTTATACACCAATAACAGACAAACAGAGAGCCAAATCATGAATGAACTTCCATTCACAATTGCTTCAAAGAGAAAAAATATCTAGGAATCCAACTTACAAGGGATATAAAGGACCTCTTCAAGGAGAACTACAAACCACTGCTCAGTGAAATAAAAGAGGACACATACAAATGGAAGAACATACCATGCTCATGGATAGGAAGAATCAATATTGTGAAAATGGCCATACTGCCCAAGGTAATTTACAGATTCAATGCCATCTCCACCAAGCTACCAATGAGTTTCTTCACAGAATTGGAAAAAACTGCTTTAAAGTTCATATGGAACCAAAAAAGAGCCCACACTGCCAAGATAATCCTAAGTCAAAAGAACAAAGCTGGAGGGATCATGCTACCTGACTTCAAACTATACTACAAGGCTACAGTAATCAAAGGAGCATTATATGGTACCAAAACAGAGATATAGACCAATGAAACAGAACAGAGTCCTCAGAAATAATACCACACATCTACAGCTATCTGATCTTTGACAAACCTGAGAGAAACAAGAAATGGGGAAAGGATTCTCTATTTAATAAATGGTGCTGGGAAAATTGGCTAGCCATAAGTAGAAAGCTGAAACTGGATCCTTTCCTTACTCCTTATATGAAAACTAATTCAAGATGGATTAGAGACTTAAATGTTAGACCTAATACCATAAAAACCCTAGAAGAAAACCTAGGTAATGCCATTGAGGACATTGGCATGGGTAAGGACTTCATGTCTAAAACACCAAAAGCAACAGCAACAAAAGCCAAAATTGACAAATGGGATCTAATTAAACTAAAGAGCTTCTGCACAGCAAAAGAAAGTACCATCAGAGTGAACAGGCAACCTACAGAATGGGAGAAAATTTTTGCAATCTACTCATCTGACAAAGGGCTAATATCCAGAACCTACAAAGAACTCAAACAAATTTACAAGAAAAAAACAAACCCCATCAAAAAGTAGGCAAAGGATATGAACAGACATTTCTCAAAAGAAGACATGCATATAGCCGACAGACACATGAAAAAATGCTCGTCATCACCGGCCATCAGAGAAATGCAAATCAAAACCACAATGAGATACCATCTCACACCAGTTAGAATGGCAATCATTAAAAAGTCAGGAAACAACAGGTGTTGGAGAGGATGTGGAGAAATAGGAACACTTTTACACTGTTGGTGGGATTGTAAACTAGTTCAACCATTGTGGAAAACAGTATGGCGATTCCTCAAGGATCTAGAACTAGAAATACCATTTGACCCAGCCATCCCACTACTAGGTATATACCCAAAGTGTTATAAATCATGCTGCTATAAAGACACATGCACATGTATGTTTATTGTGGCAGTATTCACAATAGCAAAAACTTGGAATCAACCCAAATATCCATCAGTGACAGACTGGATTAAGAAAATGTGGCAGATATACACCATGGAATACTATGCAGCCATAAAAAAGGATTAGTTTGTGTCCTTTGTAGGGACATGGATGCAGCTGGAAACCATCATTCTCAGCAAACTATCACAAGAACAGAAAACCAAACACTGCATGTTCTCACTCATAGGTGGGAATTGAACAATGAGATCACTTGGACTCAGGAAGGGGAACATCATACACCAGGGCCTATTATGGGGAGGGGGGAGGGGGGAGGGGTGGCATTGGGAGTTATACCTGATGTAAATGACGAGTTGATGGGTGCTGACGAGTTGATGGGTGCAGCACACCAACATGGCACAAGTATACATATGTAACAAACCTGCATGTTGTGCACTTGTACCCTAAAACTTAAAGTATAATAAAAAAAAGTAACAAAGAAAAATAAAATAAAATTAGAAAAAAGAAATGTAAAAAAAAAAAAAAAGAAAAAAAGAAAAAGAAAAATGCCATGGCATAACTTTAGCTGGTTTGTATTTGGAGTTGCTCTCCCACAGTGGGGATAAGTTAGCTCTACTTCACCTATACTTTTTCCTTACGACTGATGCCTCCCATTTTCAGGATGTCAGGCCTGGGTCTGAGGGACTGCCTGTAGCAATGTCAATTGGCCCACTTAGGGATCAAACCTGTGAACTTGTCTTCATCAACACTGTACTCCTACCAGAGGTGTGAACCTGCCATTTTTGTCAACTGATTGATTTCACTGAAAGTTATTATTCTGAAATTGTTCTGCTTCTTAAAGGAAATATTGTATTAAAGATGGATAAAGGTGTAATTACTCTTTATATATTACAAAACTAAAATTCAATGAAAAATTCAGCTAAAAAGATATTTATGTATTTAAAACAATCCCAAACAAGTCAGTCAGTAAGGGTACTTAACCTTAGACAAATTCATATTATCCCTTCTTTTTAGGTCTTGCCTCTAATATTTTTCAACTTAAAGTTTATTTTACTAACATAGCTACATTTATTGCCAATTTCCATAATATACGATAAACATTAAACGTGGCCTCTGTTATCTAAATATCAAAGCTGCTTTTCTCAAGTGATTTGTAAACTGGTCTTGAAGGCTTTTCCCAAAGACATTTTTTTTAAACTTTTGTTTTAGATAAGGAGATATATGTGCAGTTTTGTTACATGGGTATATTACACCCAGGTAGTGAACATAGTACCCAATAGGTAGGTTTTCAACCAATGCCCTACTCCTTTTCTCCCTCCTCAAGTAGCCCACACTGTCTATTGTTCCCAGGTTCATGTCCATGTGTGCTCAATATTTAGCTCCCACATATACATAAAAACATGTAGTTATTTGGTTTCCTGCTTCTGCATTAGTTCACTTAGTATTATGACCTCCAGCTCCATCCATGTTGTTGCAAAAAATAAAATTTCATTCTTTATGGCTGTGTAGTATTCCACAGTGTATATGTACCATGTTTTCTTTATCTAACCCACCATCGATGGGTACCTAGATTGATTCCATGTCTTTGCTATAGTGAATAGTGTGGTGATGAACATATGATTGCATGTGTCTTTTTTTTGGTATAATAATTTAATTTTCTTTGAGTAGCATTTATGGGTCAAATGGTAGGTCTGTTTTAAATTCTCTGAGAACATGGCACATGTATACATATGTAACAAACCTGCACGTTGTGCACATGTACCCTAGAACTTAAAGTATAATAAAAAAATTATAAAATAAAATAAATTCTCTGAGAAATCTCCAAACTGTTTCCACAGTGGCTGAACTAATTTACATTTCTACCAACAGTGTATAAGCATTCCCTTTTCTCTGGAGCCTAAGCAGCATCTGTTATTTTGTGACTTTTTAATAATAACCATTCTGACTGGTGCGAGATGGTATTTCATTGTGGTTTTAATTTGCGTTTCTCTGATTCTTAGTGAAGCTGAATATTTTTAAAAACATGTTTGTTGGCTACTTTTATGTCTTCTTTTGAGAGGTTTCTGTGATTCACGCCCTTTGTCTATTTTTAAATGGGGTTGTTTTTTGATTTTTGATTTAAGTTCCATACAGATTCTGGAAATCAGACTAAGGCAGTTTTTAATATTTAAGATAATGGAAATTTAATAGAACAAGTAAAATATGTTATAATGAATACTATGAAGGACATTATTTTGATATTAACTTTCTGGAAGTATTTGCATTTTGTTCCATTTTGATTCAGTATTCACAAGAACAATATTCTAGAATTTTTTAAGGATCATATTGACATGACTGGTTCTAATTAAGTAAATGCTGTTTTGCTCTAATCAAATATTTTGGAAGAAACAACAAGTTTACATGCTAAGTGTCAGAGAGGAAAGAAGCCACAGAAGCATATCATTTTACGATTTAAGTACTTTGATAGTTAGGTTTCATTTTTACAGCAAATACACGTAATATTTTTGTATATTGCGTATTTAAGTCTCATGACCATGAAATTACAACACCTATTTGAGCATCCTCCATGTACCACAAGCAAATACTTATTATCAGTGAATTGGTACATTCTTAAAATATGACTAACCAGCTGACAAAAGATATAGTCAAAACAGATTTTTCTACTACCAGTGAAAATAATTGTCTTTTTCAAAGTATAGTTGCCATTAATGTAGTCTGCAGTCTTCAACTATAAATAACCTGATAAACTAGAATAGGCTTTTCTGTTGACTTTGTGAATGGTCACAGCTTAAAAGGAATGAAAAGAAAAATGTGTTTTTTCAGGAAAGTTAAAATAAACATATTTTAAAAATAATTTAACTTAGAAATAGTTTATTGAGAGTTTTTTAAAAATCATGAATGGATGTTGGATTTTGTCAAATGCATCTTCTGCATCTATTGATATGATTATACATTTTTTCCTCTTTAGTCTGTTGATGTGATGGATTACATTAATTGATTTCAAATGTTGGACCAGCCTTGCATAACTGGTATAAATCCCTCTTTGTTATGGTGCATAATTCCTTTAACACATTGTTGGATTTGATTTGCTAATATTTTTGGGGGGATTTTTGCATCTTTGTTCATGAGAGATGTTGGTCTGTTATTTTCTTATAATATCTTTGACTTTTTTTTTTTTTTTTTTTTTGTATTAAGGTAATGCTAGCCCTACAGAATGAGAAAGTTAGAAAGAATTCTCCCTCCCTCTCCCTCTCTCTCTCTCTCTGTGTGTCTCTCTCTCCTTCTCTTGAAACAGATTCTTGCTCTGTTGCCCAGGCCGGAGTGCAGTGGCACAATCTTAGCTCACTGCAACCTCCACCCATCACTCCCCTCCCACAGGTGTGAGTCATCCCGCCCAGCTAATTTTTATATTTTTAGTAAAGATGGGGTTTCACCATGTTGGCCAGGCTGGTCTCAAACTCCTGATGTCAAGTGATCTGCCCTCCTCAGCCTCCCAAAGTTCTGGGATTACAGGCTTGAGCCACAGCACCCAGCCTTCCCTCTACTCTTACCTTCTGAAAGAGACGACCAAGAATTGGTAAATTTCTTCCTTAAATGTTTGGTAGAATTTACAAGTGAACCCATCTAGCTCTGGTGCTTTCTGTTTTGAAACTTTATGAATTATTGATTCAAATTCTTTAATAGATATAATTTTATTCAGATTGGCTATTTCTTCTTATGTGAGTTTTGGGCAAATTGTATCTTTCAAGAATTGGTCTATTTCATCTAGGTGATCAAATTTGTAGACATAGACTTATTCATAGTATTTCTTGATTATCTGTTTAGTGTCCATGGGATCTATAATGTTGCCCCTCTTTCATTACTGATTTTAATAATTGTGTTCTCTCTCTTTGTTTTTAGTTAGCCTGGCTAAAGTTTAATTAATTATATAGTTGTTTTCAAAGAATGAGCTTTTGGTTTTGTTAATTTTTCCCCACTGATTTTCTGATTTCAAATTTATTGACTTCTGATCTAATTCTTTTTTTCCTTGTGCTTATTTTGGTTTTAATTTGCTCTTTTTCTCTCTAGTTTCCTGAGGTTGAAACTTAGATTACTGATGTTTAGATCTTTGTTTTTTTTTAAATATATTCATTCAATGCTATAATTTTCTCTCTTAGCACTGGTTTTGCTCCATCCCCAAAAGTTGATAAGTTGTTTTCATTTTCATTTAGTTCAAAATATTTAAAAGTCATTTTTGAAATTTTTCGTTTGATTTATGTGTTACTTAGTAGTATGTTACTTAGTCTCTACAACTTTTGAAACTTTCCAGTTATCTTTCTGTTATTGATTTCTAATGTAATTCTATTGTGGTCTGAGACCAGATATTGTGTTATTTCTATCCTTTTAAATCTGTTATGATGTGTTTTACTACCCAAAATATGGTCTGTCTTGATGAACATTCCATGTAAGCTTGAGGAAAATGTGCATTCTGTTGCTATTGAATTGAGTAGCTTATTAATGTCAATAATATCCAGTTGATTGATGGTGTTGTTGAGTTCAACTATACACTTTTAAATTTTCTGCCTGCTGTATCTGTCCATTTCTGATAAATGAGTGTTGAACTCTTTGACTGTAATAGTGGATTTATCTTTCCCATACAGTTCTATCAGTGTTTGTCTCAGATAGTTTGATGCTCTGTTGTTAGGAGCATACATGTTAAATATTGTTATGCATTCTTGGACACCGATTTCTTTATTATTATGTAATGCCCTTCTTTATCTCTGATAACTTTTCTTGCTGTGAAGTCTGCTCTGTTTGAAACTAATATAGTAATTCTACTTTCTTTTGATTAGTATTAGTATGGTATATTTTTCTTAAAGTATTTTCTTTTAAACTAAGTATGTCTTAAAGTGGGTTTATTTTACACGCAACTTATAGTTGGGTCTTGCTTTTCATTCACTTTGTGGTATCTGTCTTTTAATTGGTGCATTTAGACTGTTGATATTCAAAGTGATTATTGACATAGTTGGACTAATATCTATCATATTTCTTACTGTTTTCTATTGGTTGCTCTTGTTTTTTGTTCCTATTTTTGCCTTCCATTCTTCTTCTGTCGTGTGTGTGTTTTTGTGTGTGTGTGTGTGTGTGTGTGTGTGTGTGTGTGTTTTCAGACATATCACCATGTCAAGCTATTTTTTTTTTTTTTTTTTTTTTGTAGAGATGGGGTCTCATTATGTTGATCAGGCTGGTTTCAAACTCAAGGTCTCAAGCAATCTTCTTGCCTCAGTCTCCCAAAGTATTGGGATTATGGGTGTGAGCACATTGTTGGTTTAAGTGAGCATTTAGTATTCTATTTTCTCTCCTTTCTTAGCATATCAGTTATTCTTCTTTTTTTAATTAGAAAATGACTTCCCTAGATTTCACAATACACATTTACAACTAATCTAAATTCACTTTCAGATAACACCATATAACTTCACAGGTTGTGTGAGTACTATATAATAACAAAATAATCCTAATTTCCCCATGTTTCCTCTTATAATTTGTCATTTATTTTATTATATATAAGCATATGTAAATATATATACACAGAGAAGATATAAATGTGTGCATATCAAATACATTACTGCTATTATAATTTTAAAGAAACTATCTGTTAGATCAACAAAGAATAAGAAAAATAAAAGTTTTTATTTTACTTTCATTTATCCCTTCTTTAGTGTTCTTTTCTTTTTGTAAATCTTAGTTTCTGATCTGTCTCATTTTCCTTGTCTCTAAAGAACTTGTTTTAACAAGTCTTCTAAGACCAGTCTACTAGCAACAAATTTCCTCAAACTTTGTTCATGTGAGACGTCATTATTTATATTTTGCCTTTGAAGGATAATTTCACAGTACAGCATTCTAGATTGATGTTTGTGTCTGTGTCAACACTTTAACTAACTATTTCATTCCATTGTCTTCTTGCCTGCATAGTTTCTGAGGAGAAGTCAGATATGATTCTCATCTTCAACCCTCCATAGGTAAGGTCTTTTATCCTCTGGCTTCTTTCAAGGTTTTTCTTTATTTTCTATCTGTAGTTTGAAAATGATATGCTTGTGTGTAGGTTTTTGTTTCATTTTGTGGTTTTTGCATTTACTTTGCTTGACATCCTCCGAGCCTTCAAGAGCTGTAATCTGACATTACCTTGGAAGAAATTTTGTAATCATTATTTTAAATATTGTTTCTGTTCCTTGCTCTTTTTTTTTCTCCTTCTGATATTCTCATTATTCATATGTTGCACCTTTTGTAGTTTTCTCATAGTCTTTGGATATTTTGTTCTATTTCCCATCTTTGTTCTTTTTGTTTTTTCATTTGGAGGTTTCTATTGATATATCCTCAAGCTCAGAAATTCCTCCCTCAACCATGTTCACACAAATAATGAGCCCATCAAAGGCATTCTTCATTTCCATTAGTGTTTTTGATCTGTGGCATTTGTTTTGGTTCTTTCCTCATATTTTCATTTCTCTGCTTACATTGACCATCTGTTCTTGCATGCTGTCTGTGCTGTGTATTAGACCTCAACATATTAATTATAGTTGTTTTAAATACTGGTTTGATCATTTCAACATCCCTGCCAAGACTGGTTCTCTCTCTCAAATTGTGTTTTCTGTTTCTTAGTATGCCTTGTAATTTTTACTTGGTAGCTGTATATGATATACCAGGCAAAAAGAACTGCTATAAATAGACCTTCAGTAATATGGTGCTAAGGTGTTTGTTAGGGGAGGGAAAGTACTTGCTGAACCTATGATTGAGTTTCAGTCTTTTATTGAGACCTAATCATAGCTGCTGGACTGTGAAATTCACAAGTATTTTCTAGTCTCTCCCACCTCCCTTAAGTGAGACAAGATGTCTAAAACTGGCTGGAGTTGGGTATTCTCCCTTCCTCTGAGTCTGTTAGGCTCTGATAAAACACGAAGAGATTAGGTCTTGGTTAAATATTTTCTCCTGAGGGCAGGCCTTGTTAAGAAGATGGGTGCTCTGCCATATTTCAAAATAGTTCCTTTGCCCCTTCTACTGCTGAAAGTACAAGGGAATTTTTCTCTATTTACTGTGAAAACCTGCTTGAGCTTCTGTAGGTAAAACTCACAAATGTGCAGGGACCCCCACAATAACTGAGTTTTCATGGAGTTTTTAATTCTCATACTCTCCACACCGAGCCTCCAGCAACTCATCGATTACAGTTCAAGTTTTCCTAATCTAGAACTGGCTCCTGAAGTGATTTCCACTCACGAGTTTCTGCTCTGGTAAGCTGTGACTCCCTGTAGTCACCTGTCTTTCTCCCCATTTTAGGTGTAGAGGTTTGCCCTGTGTCCTTACCTCTTTTATGAATTCAAGAAGAGTTCTTGATTTTTTCAATCTATTCAGCTTTTCACTAGTTGTTAGAATGGAGTGGCAACTTCTAGGACACTTACATGCAGAACTGAAAACTGGAAGTCTTAGGTTGGATTTTGAAAGAGGAAAGTGATTTGTTAGAGAATTATATTTTATTTTCATGTTATTATTATTTTGTATTTAGTGCTCTTATTATAGCTTCAACTTTTATGGATTGATACAAACTCTGTTGGAGCATCTAATTTTACAAATTTTCTGTTATTTATTATAAGTTTGTATTCAAGACTTTCTTGAATATTGCCATCTTAATCTGGCTTGTAAGGGAAGACTAGAGTTACAACATGTAAACAACATGATTAGGTAGATATAGAGATATAAATGGAGATGAATCTTGGAGAGAAAAGTAACAACAATATTCAGAGCAGTGTTTCTTAAACAGGATGTAACTTGAGCATCCTTCATCAAGCTTACTAAAATTATACATTTAAAGACCTTACCCCATTGCTTCTCTTCAATAGATCTGGATGTATTCCAGGCATTTTTAATAAAGCCTCACAGAAGATTCTCATGAATAACATTGAGAACCATTGGGTTAGAGGTAACTCAGTAAATCAACTTGAGTTAATCCTCATATTTACTAACATTACTAGAGATAAATGTTATGTATATTGTCCCAAAGTATGATTTTCTGAGATCTACAAAAATGTCTTATTATGTTAGCACATATGCATATGCATAATATATGTATAATAGCACAGTAAAATCCATACCAAACACAAAAAAGCAGTTTAACAGTTTTAATTCTGTGCTTCTCAAATTTAACTATGAAACCCCTTTAGTAATGGTGTACCAATTATCATCCTACTAAATTATTTTCCGAAGAAACAAATGTGAATAGAAATTTATGTCAGGGGCTCTCAAGTATAACTGTGTTGACCTCAAAAATTAAGAATTTTTTAGTTAACTGCTTTTAGCCTATAAACTCAGTTATTTACTGTAGGATTAAGATAGTTTAAATGATGTTTACTTTTCAATTCTTTCTGTTCCATAAGTGTATACTTTTGAACTAGCCACTAGTACTTAATCAGCAATGTTAAATGAACTAGAAATATATTTTAAAAAACAAAGTTAGATTTGCTCTTCCTAATATTTAGCCAAATAGATTAATTTAGAATATTAAAAACACATTCATCAAAGAACACACAGATAGAACACACAAATTTCAGAATTTAATGAGAAGGGTCAAGTTTTTTTGTTAATTGGTTTAATTTAAAACTACACTTTTGTTGCATTATAGCTGATGATTTTCTTACTGGATTAATGTGCTTAAAAGATACACATATTGTAAGGAATCAAAGCCTGCAGATCAGAAGCAGAATATTTCTGAATTATCAGGAAAGTGATATAGAGAGTGCTGATCCACACTTCTCAGATAACAAAGATTTCATTAATTTCTACCAGGAATACTTCATCTTTGATGCACTCTCATCCTTGATGCAGTGTTGCATAGTCTTTCAAAGTAACATCTTTTGATGTTTCTGCCATGGCCAAAAGGTTTCATGTGGGTTGCTTCTATACTACATTTCTGGGTCTTCTTGGGCTGTGCCTAGTTATTTTTTGTGTAGTTTCCAGTTTTGCATAGATGTTTGAAGATTTCAGCTCTGGGTGCTTGTGAATAAAGGTGATGCTCTATTTCCTGTTGCCCTACCACTTTAATAAAAGTGGTATAACTTCAAAGCACTATTTCCAGAGTATATAGTTCTTCTTTTATGAGGAAATGAATTTGTTTTAGTGTCTGATAAGTTTTTATGGTTGTTGTTTTGAATTTTGTATCTTTGCCACTAACATAATATTAATCAAAGATTCCCCTTATTTATACAACTTCCAAGAAAATTGTAGACCTGTTCACTATCAAATGCTCAGTATTGTTGGCAGTATTATAAAATGATGAAAGCATGGCTATATGTGGTAAAAATTCAGTTTACTAATACAGCATATATGCTATTGTGGGAGTATATTTTCCAAATGCTTATTTAAATTCTATTACTTTTTATTAATTCATGGCTATTTATTATTGAGATAGACCCAGCCAGTTTCTCAGTGTCTTTATTTTTTGTTTTCTTTTTTACAAGTCGAATATAGACCTTTTTCCAATGCAATATTCACCTTTATATAGTTATGCCTTAAAGTAGATCAACTCTCTCTCTCTCTCTCTCTCTGTCTCTCTCTCCCTGCATATGTGCTTGTGTGTGTGATACACACGCGTGCATACATGCACACACACACACATAAACACCCCATTTGAAATCCTGGCTATAATAAGGAGTAACAGACTAAAATAATACCAAAAGCCTCACCAGACTATTTCCAGGACTATTACAACACTCCGAAGACTTTTTTCAGTATCTTGTTGCTTTCAAAGTTTAATCTTCCTGAAATATTTTCCATAACTGAATGGCCCATACTATAGGAGCTGTGAACCATAATATCTAATTTAGCACCATTTTCTTATCTATACATCATTGTTTACATTAAAGGTGATATCTTTGGCAATCAATTTTAATGGGTGGGTATTAATTTTCAGTTGTGGCCTACATACAATGACAGTGATGAAGAGCATTGCAACAAAATGCTCCTAAATTAATCTGTCAGTTTGACCTAGTAACTGACATGCATACTAAAACACTGATGTGAATTGAAAATAAAATAACTGTACTTGACAGATATAATAGTTTAAGTGGTTTCAAATTAACCACATCCCACTGACCACAAGTGAAGAATGTGTGCTTTCCCCTGAAATGAAACGTGCTCTGGGGGCTCATTATACTGAGCGGAGTAAGTAAATTTAGAGTGGAGTAATTGATGCTGTGGAAGAGAGAGTAACAACTACTTAATGATTTTCAAAAATATACATAGAGGTATTACAAACACTTCATAAGTTATGTCCTCTTTTCAACTTTGGAACATTATAAGCTTAAAACTTGGTTATGTAGTAAATTCAAAACATGATATAGGGAGGGTGGAGCAAGATGGCCGAATAGGAAGAGCTCCAGTCTCCGACTCCCAACTGACTTCTAAGAAGAGGCCGGTGATTTCCTGCATTTTCAACTGAGGTACTGGGTTCATCTCACTGAGGAGTGCCGGGACGTCCGGTGCTGGTCAGCTGCTGTGTAGCTAAGAGCTGAAGCAGGGCAGGCATTGCCTCACCTGGGGCATGAGGGAGGAATCCTTTTCACAGCCAGGGAACTGAGACACTAGCACCTGGAAAATCGGGTAGCTCCCACCCCAATGCCTGCTTTAAGCAAACAGGCACACCAGGAGATCATATCCCACACCTGGCGGAGGGGTCCCACACCCGCAGGCCTCCCTCATTGCTATCACAGCAGTCTGTGATCACCGGCCAGGCAGCAGCGAGGAGGCTGGGGAGAAGCCCGCCATTGCTGAGGCTAAGTAGGTAAACAAGCTGCTGGGAGGCTTGAACTGGAGTGGAGCTCACAGCAGCTCAAAGGAAACCTGCCTGTCTCTGTAGACTCCACCTCTGGGGACAGGCACAGTAAACAAGCATGGCAAGCCTCTGCAGGCATAAGCGACTCTGTCTGACAGCTTTGAAGAGCAGTGGATCTCCCAACATGGAGGTTGAGATCTGAAGGAACCCCTGCTCAAGTGGGTCCTGACCCTGGTAACCTAACTGGGAGATTTCCCCAACTGGGGGCAGTCTGACACCCCACACCTCACAGGGTGGAGTACACCCTGAGGAGGAAGCTTCCAAAGCAGAATGAACAGGTTTTCGCTGTTTTCAGAAATATTCTATCTTCTGCAGCCTCTGCCACTTGCTGATACCCAGGCAAACAGGGTCTGGGTGGACCTCAAGCAATCTCCAACAGACCTACAGCTGAGGTCCTGACTGTTAGAGGAAAACTATCAAACAGGAAGGACACCTACACCAAAAGTATCCCAGTACATCACTATCATCAAAGACCAGAGGCAGATAAAACCACAAAGATGGGGAAAAGCGCGCCCAGGGCAGAAAAAGCTGGGAGAATTCAAAAAATAGGCATCTCCCGGCAGGGAAGCTCATCGCCAACAACGGATCAAAGCTGGATGGAGAATGACTTTGGCTTGAGATGAGAGAAGCTTCAGTCCATCAAATTTCTCAGAGCTAAAGGAGGAATTGCATTGCCAAGCGCAAAGAAACTAAAATCGAAAAAAAGTGGAAGAATTGATGGCTAGGAAGTAATTAATGCAGAGGGTCCTAAGCGAAATGAAAGGATAAAACCATGACACAAGAAATCATTGACAAATACACAAGCTTCAGTAACCGACTGATCAACTGGAAGAGAGAGAGTATCAGCGATTGAGGATCAAATTAATGAAATGAAGCCGGAGAAAGAGAAACCAAAGAAAAAGAAGAAAAAGAAATAGACAAAGCCTGCAAGAAGTGGGATTATGTATAAAGACCAAATCACGTCTGATTAGGGTGCCCTGAAAGTGAGGGAAAAATGGAACAAGCTGGAAAACACTCTTCAGCATATCATCCAGGAGAACTTCCCAAAGCCTAGTAGAGACGAGCCAACATTCAAATCAGGAAATGAAGCATAAAGATACTCACCAGGAAAATTAACTCGGGCCTAATTATAGGTCCTGGGATGCTTGACCAGAGAAAAAAATCTTAGGGCAACAGAGAAAGGTCAGGTTACACCCACAAGGGAAGCCCATCAGACTCACAGCAGATCTCTGGCAGAAACTCTACAAACCAGAAGAGGTGGGGCCAATATTCAACATTCTTAAAGAAAATTTTCAACCCAGAATTTCATATCCAATAAACTAAGTTTCAAAAGTGAAGGAGAAATAAAATCGCTACAGATAAGCAAATGCTTAGAATTTTGTCACCACTAGGCCTGCCTTACAAAGAGACCCTGGAGGCACTCAACATGGAGAAAGGAACAACCCGGTACCAGCCATTGCAAAACATGCCAAAATGTAAAGACCATGAGGCTAGGAAGGAAGCGCCACGTAACTAATGAGCAAAATAACCAGTTATCATAATGGCAGGATCAAAGTTCACACATGAGCAACCAGCTAACCTTAAATGTAAATGGACTAAATGCTCCAATTAAAAAGACACAGACTGGCAAACTGGATAAAGAATCAGACCCACATCAGTCTGCTGTATTCAGGGGCTATACCATGAGAGACACACATGGAAACAAAATAAAGGGATGGAGGAAGATTTACCAAGCAAATGGAGAACAAAAAAGCGGAGGTTGCAATACTAGTCTCTGATAAAACAGACTTTAAACCATCAAAGATCAAAAGAGACAAAGAGAGGCCATTACATAATAGTGAGGATCAATTCAACAGGGAAGGAAGGCTAACTATCCTAAATATATATGCACCCAATACAGGGCACCCAGATTCTTAAAGCAGAAGTCCTTAGAGACTTTTACAAGAGACTTAGACTCCCATACAATAATATGGGAGACTTCCAACACTCCACTGTCAACATCAGACAGATCCTTGAGACAGAAAGTTAATACAAGGATATCAGGAATTGAACTCTCTCTGCAGCAAGCAGACCTAATGAATCTATAAGACTCTCCACCCCAAATCAACAGAATATACATTCTTCTCAGCACCACATCATACTCAGGTGACCATGTGGTGGAGTAAAGCACTCCTCAGCAAATGTACAGAACAGAAATTATAACAAACTGTCTCTCCAGACCACAGTGCAATCAAGCTAAGAACTCAGGACTAAGAAACTCAATCCAAACCGCTCAACTACATGGAAACTGAACAACCTGCTCCTGAGATGACTACTGGGTACATATGAAATAAGAGAGCAGAAATAAAGATGTTCTTCGAAATAATGAACAAAAGATACAACATACCAGAATCTCTGGGACATTTAAAGCAGTGTGTAGAGGAAATTTATAGCACTAAATGCCACAGAGAAAGCAGGAAAGATCTAAAATTGACACTCTAACATTGCAATTAAAGAACTAAGAGAGTAGCAAAAATTAAAACACATTGAGAAAGCTAGCAGAGGCAAGAAACTAAGATCAGGCAGAGACAGAAGGAGATGAGAGACACAAAAACCCTCAAAAAATCAATGAATCCAGGAGTTGGTTTTTTGAAAAGATCAACAAAATTGACAGACCACTAGCAAGACTAATAAAGAAGAAAAGAAAGAATCAGAATTAGCCTTAATTAAAAATGATAAAGGGATATCACCGACTACAGAAATACAAACTACCATCAGAGAATACTATAAACACCTCTCATAAATAAACTGGAAAATCTAGAGAAAGAAATGGATAAATTTCCTGGACACTTACACTCTTCCAAGACTAAACCAGGAAGAAGTTGAATCCTAGATAGACCAATAGCGGAAAAATACGAAATTGAGGCAATAATTAATAGACTACCAACCAAAAAGTCCAGGACCAGATGGATTCACAGCTGAATTCTACCAGAGGTACAGGAGGGAGTTGGTACCATTCCTTCTGAAATATTCCAATCAATAGAAAGAGAATCCTCCTAACTCATTTTATGAGGCCAACATCATCCCGATACCAAAGCCTGGCAGAGACACAACAAAAAAGAAATTTTAGACCAATATCTATTGAACATCGTGCAAAAATCTCAATAAAATACTGGCAAGCCAGTTCAGCAACACATCAAAAGCTTATCCCTGCATGATCAGAGTGGGCTTCATCCCTGGGATGCAGGCACAGTTCAACATTAGCAAATCAATAAACATAATCCAGCATAAACAGAACCAAAGACAAGAACCACATGATTTATCTCAATAGGCATAGAAAAGGCTTTTGACAAAATTCAACAGCCCTTCATGCTAAGCACCGATAAATTCAGTATTGATGGGCATTACCTCAAAATAATAAGAGCTATTTATGACAGCCGACAGCCAATATGATACTGAATGGGCAAAACTGGAAAAATTCCCTTTGAAAACTGGCACAAGACAGGGATGCCCTCTCTCACCACTCTATTCAACATAGTGTTGGAAGTTCTGGCTAGGGCAATCAGGCAAAGAGAAAAGAAATCAAGGGTATTCAGTTGGGAAAGAAGAAGTCAAATTGTCCCTGTTTGCAGATGACATGGTGTATGTTGAAAACCCCATTGTCTCGGCCAAAATCTCCTTAAGCTGATAACTTCAGCAAAGTCTCAGGATACAAAATTAATGTGCAAAAATCTGCAGCATTCTTATACACCAGTAACAGACAAACAGAGGCAAATCAGGAATGAACTTCATTCTAATTGCTTCAAAAGCCAAATACTAGGAATCAACTTGCAAAAGGGATATAAAGGACCTCTTCAAGGAGGAGAACTACAAACCTGCTCAGTGAAATAAAAGGGGACACAAACAAATGGAAGAACATACCATGCTCATGGATAGGAAGAATCAATATCGTGAAAATGGCCATACTGCCCAAGGTAATTTATAGATTCAATGCCATCCCATCAAGCTACCAATGAGTTTCTTCACAGTGGAAAAACTGCTTTAGAGTTCATATGGAGCAAAAATTCGCATCTCCAAGACAATCCTAAGTCAAGAACAAGCTGGAGGTATCCGGCTACCTGACTTCAAACTATACTACAAGGCTATAGTAACCAAAACAGCATGGTACTGGTACCAAAACAGAGATATAGATCAATGGAACAAGACAGAGTCCTCAGAAATAATACCACACATCTACAGCATCCTGATCTTTGACAAACCTGAGAGAAACAAGAAATGGGAAAGGATTCCCTATTATTTGGCAATGGTGCTGGGGAAAATTGGCTAGCCATGAGGTAAGAAGCTGAAACTGGATCACTCCTTACTCCTTACTCAGGTAATTCAAGATGGATTAGAGACTTAGAAATGTTAGACCTAATACCATAAAAATCCTAGAGGAAAACCTAGGTAGTACCATTCAGGACATAGGCATGGGCAAAGACTTCATGTCTAAAACACCAAAAAGCAACAGCAGCAAAGCCAAAATTGACAAATGGGATCTCATTAAACTAAAGAGCTTCTGCACAGCAAAAGAAACTACCATCAAGTGAACAGGCAACCTACAGAATGGGAGAACAACTTTTGCAATCCTCATCTGACAAAGAATATCCAGAACCTACAAAGAACTCAAACAAATTTACAAGAAAAACAAACAACCCCATCAAAAAGTGGGCAAAAGGATATGAACAGACATTTAAAGCAAAGAAGACATGCATACAGCCAACAGACACATGAAAAAATGCTCATCATCACTGGCATCAGAGAAATGCAAATCAAAACCACAATGAGATAGCATCTCCACACCAGTTAGAATGGCAATCATTAAAAAGTCGAAAGGAAACAGGTGGAAGGGATGTGGAGAAATAAGGCAGCTTTTACACTGTTGGTGGGATTGTAAACTAGTTCAACCATTATGGAGGAAAGCAGTATGGCTGATTCCTCAAGGATCTAGAACTAGATGTATATGACCCAACCATCCCATTACTGGGTATATACCCAAAGTTATAAATTATGCTGCTATAAGACACATGCACGTATGTTTATTGCAGCACTATTCTAATAGCAAGACTTGGAATCAACCCAAATGTCCATCAGTGACAGATTGGTTAAGAAAATATGGCAGATATACACACACCATGGAATACTATGCAGCCATCAAAAAGGATGAGTTTGTCCTTTGTAGGGACATGGATGCAGCTGAAACCATCATTCTTAGCTGACCATCACAGAACAGAAAACCAAACACCACATGTTCTCACTCCTTGGGGTGGGGCGAACAATAATCACTTGGACTCAGGAAGGGAACATCACACGGGGCCTATGATGGGGAGGGGATTGCATTGGGAGTTATACAGGTATAAATATGTGAGTTGATGGGTGCAGCACAGCAACATGGCACAAGTATACATATGTAACAAACCTGCACGTTATGCACATGTACCCTACAACTTAAAGTATAATAATAATAAATTAAAAAAAAAAAAACGTGATATAGCTGTCAAGAAAAATTAATCATGCCAAAGATGCATCAACTGCTTCAAGAAAGCAATGAATAACAATTGCCCTTGTATGTAAGAAAAAAAAATATTGTTGCAACTTTGTTTTGCTTCTATTTTTTAAGAATTCAAGTAATAATTATTTTCTGACTTGTAAAACCTTCATTAATCAGTTTTGAGATTCAGAGAAATCTCAAGACTATCCTATTTCATGTGTATGTTATTGTATACATTTTGTTTTAGCTTTTAGGGCATCAAATATTGTTAAAACATTATTTGAAAACTGGAAATATTGAAATACTTTAAAATTAAATCAAAATTTTTTTTTTCCAAAAAAATGGGTTGATATTAAGTTCTTGCTGAGGAACAGGTGAGTAGTTGAATAAATGAAACCCTCACCTTTCATTTCATCTGATGTAAATATAGTTGGTGGCAGAAATTCTATTCATGGAATAAAGGTAGTACAGCTAATTTGGTTTACTCAAATCAAGTAAGATTTCTTAGAGGTTCTGATTTACTGCTCACATCTAAAATATAAATAGTTCCTTTTTGTTGACTGTGAAGAAATGGTTCAACAAAATTTACCCTTAGTGAACATGAAATGTAAAGGAAGTTAATGTGTATGTAATTTTTATTTGATTTAAGTCCTCCCGAGAATTGACTTTCAGACATCTAGGGTCATGCCTAAAATTTTTTAACCCATCAGGCCTCTAAAACATCATGAATCATTAGGATTGCCCCTTCCCTCTTTTATTCAGTAAACAGTGATTGGTCCTTATTTGTTAGTTTCTCTGCTAGATATTCGATAAAAAGTTATATTAAAATATCATCACTAGCTTTGAAAAGAAAAATCCTATTTGTGTAGTAGTAGTGAAAAGTGATTTAACACAGAAATGGCCCAACAGGGGTCAGAAGTCAAGTGGATGACATGTCAGTGAGTTTTTGGAAAAACTAGTTTTTAGAAGAGTTGAAGTTTCAGCTGAGTAGTCCATGTGAGGAAGCTCTATGGGAGCACTCCGAGAAGGGCAAGTGTGCAAAGACACAGAGGTGGCAGAAAACATAATCCATTTGGAAACCCTGATTGCATGTGTTGTGTAATATACCATACTGGGCTATGTGGAGGTGATAAAGCCAGAAAGAAAGGCATGGTGAAGAACATGGAAATTTTAAAAATGTTTTGCTAAGTCATTTTTAATGCATATATTCATTCATTCATTCATTCATATATTATATAAACATAATATTTATATACCATGCACTGTGCCTAGCATTTGGGACACAATGGTGAACAAGGAATGCATAAGTACTGTGTTCATGTTGTTTATTATTTATAGTATAGGGAAACAATATATGTACCTTTACAGGGAAATTATAGGATATAATGAAAGTGCTTGGGATGGGATCCCTAAATCACTTAAAGAAGTACATACATATCCACAGAAACTGCTTGTAAGTAGGATGAAGTGTTTGGACTTTTCCTTATCACAAGAAGGGGTTGTGGAAAGCTTTTCAGCTGGTGAGTAGCAGATACAAGCATTTATGGAAGATCTTTGGGGCAGCATTAGGTATCAGAAGGGCCAAATGAGGCAAGAAAAGGAATTAATATTTATACTACTATTTTCTAGTTAGAAGATGACAATATCTATAAAGTAATAATGATGAATATTAAGAACAATGAACAGATTTGTAAGATATCTTGGATGAAGAATTGATAGGTTTTAGTCATTGGTTAAATATGGAGAAGGAGATAAATGAATTCTGTATTATGCCCGGGGTTCTGATATAGGTAAATGGGAAGGCAATGGTGACACTCACTGAGACAGGGGACATGAGAAGATACAGTCATGAATGAATTATGATTTTAGTTTGAGATTTGGTAAGTTTGAGGTGACTGTAAACTTGTAAGCGTAAATGTTCAGTAAGCATTTCTAGTCTGAAACTGAAGAAACTTACGGAATAAGGAAAAAAATGAGAGCACTGTGGAGATGGCAAATCAATTTCTGAGATAAAATATTTGTCGGCCGGGCGCGGTGGCTCAAGCCTGTAATCCCAGCACTTTGGGAGGCCAAGACGGGCGGATCACGAGGTCAGGAGATCAAGACCATCCTGGCTAACACGGTGAAACCCCGTCTCTACTAAAAAAAATACAAAAAACTAGCCGGGCGAGGTGGCGGTCGCCTACAGTCCCAGCTACTCGGGAGGCTGAGGCAGGAGAATGGCGTAAACCCGGGAGGCGGAGCTTGCAGTGAGCTGAGATCCGGCCACCGCACTCCAGCCTGGGCGACGGAGCGAGACTCCGTCTCAAAAAAAGAAAAAGAAAAACAAAAACAAAACAAAACAAAACAAAATTTGTCTATGGAACTAGCTTAGGATCAAACTTCAAGAAACACTAGTATTTTAATTAGAGGAAGTATAGGTGCCTGAGAGGAAACATAATTACAGCCAAAGGTAAGACGACAATCAAGAGGACACAGACTCAAAGACCTAGAGGAAGAGAGCATTTAGACAGCACCAAATGCTGCAGAAAAGACTGAGAAAGGATCAGTGGATTTACCCACTATTACCCTGGTAAAAATGACTTATATTATATAACAGATTCAACAACCAGAGAGTGATGAATTGATGAGTGCATGTAAAGTGACTGCAGAGTACAAAGAAAACTCTTCTAAAGGCTGTGCTATAAAAGACAGGAAAGACACAACACATGGTTGGAGTTTCGTATGGATCAATGGCATTTTAGTGGGTTTTTTTTTTTTTTCTTAGATGAGAGAGACTTAAATATATTTAAGTATTGATGGGAGGAAGCCAAAAGAGAAGGAAAGGCAGAATATAAAGTTTGACCCACAAGGGTGTAGTTGATGTTGGAGAGGAGAGACTTGAAGCTAGGTAAAGTAAAACACATGTGCTTGCTGTTGGGGGAGAAATCAAAGGCTTGCATTGAGAAACAATGTAAGGATGGTTCTTCATATATGCAAGTTTCAAGAAGAGGTTCTCTCAATTTATTTGGGTTGATACTGGGCCAGAAGATGAGTATGTTCAGCATAATAGAATTATTTTATAAATAGCATGTAAGAGTCATGTTAAGAAATAGAAGATTGTTTCTTCCATTTGTCTCAAGTACAATGGAGTGGATGATCTTTGGAGGAAAAAATAATCTCACATTTATTATGTGAAGTTGTAATAGTCATCAGGTATTTTAAGAGGTAACCTGGCTGCAGCACTGGTAAATGAACAAAAACATCTATTTCCCCATTTCCAAAAGGAATAGAACTAATTCTTTCCCTTTTTAAGGGGCAGAGGGAGCCAGAGTAGTGAAGACTCTAGTGGCAACCACCTGAAAGTTGAGGTGCAAAAGTTTGTAATAACCTAGAAGGGATAAACACTTGTATTCCAATTTTCCGTGGGGAGGTATGTTGTCCTGGTGTGAGAAGAGAACTTAAATAAGGAATCAACTACATGATAAGAAATTAAACGCAGTCAGGGGTACAATTAAAAGTTGAAGAGGCATCTACGTAGGACTTTTTTTTCTAAAGGCTTAGCCACCAAGGTAACTTGTGATATAAGGCAATAGATGAGATAAACCAATGCCTAATTCTCAGACAAAAGTACAAACTCTGTATTGCTTTGGCACAGATTAGAATCTTCATTAAATTTCAGCATTTATTTGTTCTATAGAAGATGTTTGAGCTAATACTTAGTAAAATGGTTGGTATCTTCCTCCCACCTTGACCATAAATATATGGAATATACTTGCTTACCCATTTGTAGAAGACTAGGAGAAAAGAAATACCAAGCAACAAACTACTGTCTAATTTGCTGCTAGCCTTTATGCCAATTTACTTATTTTTTCTTTCTGTTGCAAGAAATTCTCACTGAAAAACAGAACATAGGGACATAATCATATATGTAACAAACTCGTGGTAGTAACAATTTGCCTGTGTTTATGATTTTTGTTGGTCTGTAGAAGATTGGGTAGTAATGAGTAATTATAACATTTGAGTTCTTCAATTATATATATTTTATTAATTAACTGTCAGGCACACCTCTTCATACTTTTTTTCTTACAATTTATGGCTGTATACCCCTTAATGGTCTCTTCATATAAGAATAGTTTGTAATATTTTCTAAAGAGAGATAGAAATATCATTTAGTATTTTCTATAGTGTGATTCATCAGTATTTATTTTTATTAGTGATAGTTTAGAAACTTTATACCTTTTCACAGTTTAAACTCTGACTATATATAATTGGCTATATAAAAGTACATAACCAATATACATGTATGTATGTGTATATATATTTATATATGTGTGGCTATGTGTATGTGTGTATATACATAGTATTTTTGTCAAATTTCAGAAGGCTGTCTCAAATATTTTTTACATAGGCATTTCATCACATTCCAAGCTTTCTTACACAATTACTAATCTTATAGTCTTAGAATTGAAGGCATTCAGTTACCAATCTACTCATTGTAATTATGTATTGAGTTTTATGTCATCTTTATCAAAACAGTTTGAGATCAAATGAGAAAGAAATTTGAACATATTTCAATAAGTTTATATAATTCATTTAACCAATTATTAAATAACTTCAAAGCTCATAAATTCCTTTCATTTGCAATTTTATTGTTTTCAGCTTTATTGAGATATAATTGACAAAATTACATGTATTTAAGGTGTATGAGATGATTTTTTTATATATATATATACATTGTGAAATGATTAGTCTCCTCTTCTTAATGAATTCCATTTCTGTTATGATTGAAATATTTCACTTTTACTATTTATTTTTCAATGCCCAGAATAATTTCTCTTTATTTTATTACTCATATTTAACACTTTGGTTTCATATTTAATTTTCGAGTTTTTTTGTTTGTTTGTTTTTTGGTTTTATTTTTGGTTTTATTTTATTTTGGTTTCCATTAATTTTTAATCTCAATTTTATCTCAATACTTTAACAAAATAAACTTAAATATGACCAAAGTATCCACATCAAGAGTCTGTAATTTATCACTTGTGTTACTGAAATGTCCCAAGGTATCTTTCTAAATTACAGGTAAAATTTTGTATTTGAGTTTTATCAACTTTTAAAATAAAGTTCTTACATTTCGTTTGTATTTGTGTTTTTCTTCTGAGTTGTCAAATACATAATTTAGAGTTCTTAGATTTTAATGAAACTGTGTTGTAAGGCTTTAACAAATTTTCATGGGCAGACCATTTAATTATACTTAGTCTCTTCAAGGAAAAGTCCAAGTTCACATATGTGTTTAAAATACCCCACATAGTAGTTAAACCTGAAAATAAAACTCACAACTATTGCAACACATCAAAGTAGCAAACAATTTTAGTACCATGAGGGAAGCCTTTTATCTAACAGAATTAAGGTAATGAGCTGTGATGGCTCATATTCTGCAAAGTTTTTTTTCTGAATTAAACAATTAGCAAATAATATTTGTATATATTAATAGAGTACATAGTGATGTTTCAATTCATATGGTATATAGCTAAGGGTAACTAGAATATTCATCATATCAAACATTTATCATTTATTTGTGTTGAAAACATTCAGTATCTTCCCTCTAGCTACTTGAAACTATACAATATAGTGTTGTTAAATACAGTTACACAACAGTGGTATAGAACACAAGACCTTATTCCTCCTATTTAGCTGTACTTTTGTATCCTTTAACAAAAGTACCCTTATTCCTCCCTTTCCCCTTCTATTCCCAGTCTTTGGTATCCTCTGTCTACTTTTTACTTCTGTGAAATCAAAATGAGTGAGGACATGCAGTGTTTTATTTTCTTTTCCTAGTTTAAATCACATAACATATGTCCTCCGTTTCCATCCATGTTGCTGAAAATAACAGGATTTCATTTCTTTATGGCTGAATAGTATTCCACTGAATAGTATTCCATATCCACTTTATCCACTCATCTGTTGTTGGACACCTAGGTTGATTCCATATCTTGGCTATTGTGGATACAACTGTAATAAACATGTGGATATAAATGTAGCTTCAATATTATTTCCCTTTTTTTGTGGACAAATGCCTAGTAGTGGGATTGCTGGATTGTTTGGTAGTTCTATTTGTAGTTTTCTTGAGGCACACCCATACTGTTCTCCACACTAGTTTACATTCACACCAACATAAGAGTACCCCTTTACCACATTCTCACCAGCATTTGTTATTTTTTTTGTATTTTTGATAATAGCCATTCTAACTGGGGAGAGTTGATACCTCCTAGTGGTTTTTGATCTGCTTTTCCTTGATGATTAGTGATGCTGAGCATATCTTCATATACTTATTGGCCATTTGCATGTCTTCTTTTGATAAATGTCTATTCAGATCAGATTCCCATTTTAAAAATAAGACTTTTTTTGCTGTTGAGATGTTTGAGTTCCTTGTATATTCTGAATATTAATCTTTTGTTAGATGAGTAGTTTGCAGAATTTTCTTCCATTCTGTAGGTTGTCTTTTTACTCTTTTGGTTGTTTCCTTTGCTGCACAGAAGCTTTTTAGTTTGATATAATCTCATTTGTTTATTTTTGTTCTTGTTGCCTATGCTTTTGAGGTCTTATTCATAAACCTTTTCTCCAACCAATGTCCTGAAACACTTCCCATATAATTTCCTCTAATAGTTTTTATAATTTGAGGTCTTACATTTAGGTCTGTAATCCATTTTTTTTTATTATTTTTATTTTTTGTAATCGATTTTGAGTTGATTTTTGTATAGGGTAAGAAGTGGGCATCTAGTTTTTTTTTCAGCACCATGTGTTGAAGATATAGATGGTCATTTAAACAACGAGTGATCTTGGCACCACTGTCAAAAATCATTTTGCTGTAGAGATGTAGATTAATATCTGGGTCGTCTATTCTGTTCCATTGGTCTATGTGTTTGCTTTTATGCCACTATTATCCAGTTTTGTTACTATAGTTTTGTATTATATTTTGATGTCTTGTAGTGTGATACCTCCAGTTTTGTTCTTTTCACTCAGGATTGCTTTGACTATTCAGGGTCTTTTGTGGCGTCATACAATTTTTCGGATTGTTGTTCCTACTTCTGTGAAGAATATAATTGGTATTTTGATAAGGATTGCATTGAATTTGTAGACTGCTTTAGGTAGTATTGTCATTTTAACAATATTAATTTTTCCAGTCAATGTGCACAGCTAGATAGGAGGAATAATGTCTAGTGTTCTATACCAACGTTGGATAACTGTAGTTAACAACAATATATTACATAGTTTCAAGTAGCTAGAGGGAAGATAATGATTGTTTTCAACACAAAGAAATGATAAATGTTTGAGATGATGAATATTCTAGTTACCCTTAGCTATATACCATATGAATTAAAACATCACTATATACCTGATTAATATGTACAAATACTATTTGCTAATTTGAAAATTTTGCTTTCTTTTTTTTTGAAATAGTACAAAAAGAATTGGTCTTAATTCTCCTTTAAACGTTTGGTAGAATTCAGAGGGTAGAAGCCATCTGGTCTTGGATATTTCTTTGTTTGTCTAGCTAACGATTTGTCACTTTTGTTTATCTTTTCAAAAAGAAAGTTATGTCTTGTTGACCTTTTACATTTTTTGTCTCAATTTTTTATTTCTCTTCTAAACTTTATTGCTTCTTTCCTTCTCCTAAATTTAGGCTTGGTTTGCTTTTGCTTTTCTAGTACCTTGAGATGCATCATAAGGTTGTTTATTTGAAAATGTTTTAGTTTTCCGATGTGAACAGTTATTGCTATAAATCTGCCTGTTAATACTGCTTTTGCTGTGCCCCATAGATTTTGTTTGTATTTTCATTTGTTTCAAGACATTTTAAATTTTATTCTTAATTTCCTCTTTTACTCATTGATAACTCAGGAGCATGTTGCCTAATTTCCATGTATTTGTGTAGTGTCAAGTATTTCTCTTGGTATTAATGTCTACTTTTGGTCAGATTGTAGTCTACTTGTGGCCAGACAATATATTTGATATGATTTCAATGTTTAAAAATATTTTCACATTTGTTTTGTGTCCTAACATATAGTTAACCCTGGAAAATGTTCTGTATGCTGAGAAAAAGTATGTGTTTTCTCAGGCTATTGGTGAAGTGTTCTATAAATGTCTGTTAAGACTACTTGGTGTATGGTGCAGTTTTAATCCAATGCTTTTTGCGGATTTTTTGTCCAGATGATCTGTCCAGTGCTGAGAGTGAGATATTGCAGTCTTCAACTATTATTGTATTGGTATCTACCTCTTCCTTTAGTTTTAATAATATTTGCTTTATATATCTGGGTGTTCCTCTGTTGGGTACATATATACTTACAATGATTTTATTCTCTTGCTGAATCAATCCCATTATTGTTACACAATATCCTTCTTTGTGTCTTTTTACAGCTTTTAACTTGAAGTTTGTTATGCTTGACATAAGTACGCTACTCCTGCTCACTTTTGGTTTCTGTTTGCATAAAATATCTTTTTCCTTCCCCTCACTTTCAGTCTGTGTATGTATTTACAGGTGAAGTGAGTTTCTTGTAGGCAGCATATAGTTGGGTCATTTTTTAAAAAAATCCATTTAGTCAATCTAATATATTAAATGTGGAATTTAATCCATTTATATTCAATGTTATTACGGATACATGAGAACATACTTTTGCCATTTTATTTACATTTTTCTGGTTGTTCTATATATCTTTTATATAAGCAGGCCAAGGGCTTGTCTGGGGGTTGTGGAGCAGGGTTGCTGTGGGCTATTTCTCAGGTCTTGATCATAGGTATGCAGTCATTGGGGGCCTATCAGTTGCTTGGAGGCTCAGAGGCCTCTCCTGCTTGAGGAACAGTGGTCAGCAGTTTGGCCAGCTGAAAAGGAGGTTCATCCAGGGTGGGACTGCCAGATTATTTCTTTGACTAGAAGTGCAGTGATCAGGATTGGTTTCCCTGCAATACAGGATCAGAGTCACATCTGATCCTGGGTCAAGGCTTTGTGCCTCTGGGAATGTGGAGTTTAGCCATCTGGGTAGGCTTGGTGGAATATGAAGCTCCAGTGCTGGAGAGTTGCAGTGGCTACTGGACTCCAGAGCAAGGTACACTCCAGAGGTCTCTGCTCTCAAGATGGCACTTTGCTGCAGCAGCTTGACTTACATGGGGTGGGTGGAGTGTAGGGAGTGCACACTTTGTGCTCCTAATCTGGGGCAATGCAGTTCCATGAGTTCCTGGAAGCTCTTTACTTAGATTATGATTTGCTATGACTGTGAGATTTTTCTGTTATAATGACTGTAGGTATTTCCAGTGACAATAGGGGCTAGTGGAGATCTTCTGCTTACCTTTTCCCAGCAATCGGAAGTCCCTCCAGACTCTAGGTAGATCTGATCTAGGCAGGGGCTACAGAGGCTGGGTGCCCCTATGCTGCCCTCCTGAACTTCCAATAGCCATAGGTGCATCTCCACTCCCTTGCTACACTATAGTGCTCTCCCTTCAACACACCAATCAAATCTTAACTGTTTACTCATTGCCTTGGCCCTTTCTTTTTTGGTTTGGGGGGTGGCGGATGAATACTAGGCATCTCTAGTCAGTCATCTTGCTGATGTCCCCATAATATATTAATTTATTTAACTTTCACTAGAACTTTTAGAATTCAGAAGTATCATGATGGTCATTTTACAAATGAGAAAACTGAGGCCCAAGAAAACTAGGTAACTTGCCCAAGTATTACAACTGAGAAATGGCCACACAAGATTTGAGCTTAGAAATGCTGTATCCAAGATTTATGTTCTTAACCAACACAGACAGATTGCTTTTGGTCACTCAAGTCTCCTAATGAGATTAAATTGGACATAGTATAGAAAACAGCATAGAAATAAATTTTATTTTGGCTGTGATGAAGTTATAGAAATTGAACTTACTCTATTCTCTAAAATAACTATAAAACTAGACAATATATATTAAGCAATTAATTTTAGGCACTACATACACACAATAGAACAGTAATCCTTGAGAAAAGAGGGATGTACATGACGTGAGTTCTATATTTATGCTATCTTTCTGCCAGGAGGAATTTTTCCATATCATGACACTGAAGTGAAGCCAAAACACAAAGCTTCAGTTTTGCTGGGCATAGGATGTAAAGACTGGATTTAGGGTTGCAGAAAGTGCATAAATTTGTGGGTTAGGGTACTAGGTTAGGAGAAGCTGTGCCGTGAACGCTCCATAATCTTTATGAAAGTACCCTTGAGTATTTGGCTAAAAAGTAAGGTAGGCATGCTTAAAGTTAGAATCCACGAGGCCAAGAAAAGCTACTGGCAGATTTTGAGTTGAAAGAGACTCTACAGGTTATCCTCTGCTAGGAAATGTTGAAATTTTAGCCAACTAGAGAGAAGAACCTTGCTGTACACCCCAAACGTAGTATCCCAAAAAGACCATGCATTAAAATAAGGTCTACATTAGTTAAAAGTAACCACTATTCTAGACCGTCCACAACAAAGCTTAAAAACAAAATTGAAAAGGGAAACCTGATACGCCAGTAAAAAAGCTATTTAAAAGAATGCATACTCTTTAAAACTAATACGGCAGAAAAACTCTTTAAAAGAACTTACTCTTTTAAAACAAGGTAATTTCCCCAATTCAGCAAGATAGGATCTAAAATGTTCAGTATAGAATTAAAAATAACTCAACATGGAGAAACAAGAAATGCAAAGTATAAGCAGGAAATAAAACAACTGACAGAGATAAACAGATGACACAGACATTGGGACTAGACAGACATTGGGACTAGAAGGCAGAGACTTCAAAATAGTGATTATAAATATGTTCAGGGATTTAAAGAAAATGACAGTTAAAATGAGTGAACGGATGAGGGATTCTCAGCAGAAAAAGAAAATGATAAAAAAAGAAGTAAGGTAATATTCCAGTTCTTAACAAAGTATCTGAAGAAAAAAAAAATCACAGAATGGACACATAGCAAATAGAACACTTAGAAGAAATGAATGTTGAATATGACACAGGGCAATGGAAATTTGCCAAATTGAGATAAAGTGATAAAACATTTCAAATCAACAGAAACTTAGTAACATATTAGACAATATAAAATTGTAGTCTAATATGCATGTCATTAGGGTTCTAGAATGAGAATAGATTGAGGTAGAAAAAATTTTTAAAATAATGACTAAACATGTTAAAATATGATGAAAATTAATAATCTTCAGACCTATGAAGCTAAACAGACTCCAAACAAAATAAGTGTGCATACACACACATACAAACACACACACACACACACACACACACACAGGTACATCTTGGAAAAATGCTAAAAAGCAAGGATACTGTATCTTAAAAAGTACAAAAAGAACTTTATATAGAGGGGAATTGATAAAATGCAGCTGACTTATTATTAAAAACAGTGCAAACCAGCAGATGACAGAATAACATATTTAACTTGCCTAAAGGAGAGAAAGAATCTGTCATCCTTGAATTTTCCTTCAAAAATGAAAAATTTCCTTCAAAAATAAAATAAAAATGAAGACATTTTAATTCAAACAAAATTTGAGAGAATTTTTACCAGCAAAATTCATCCCAATAAAAACTATATACAGTTCTTTAGCCTAAAATACAAGCAATTAATATTTAATGCCATATTGATATGGTTGAGTGTAATTCTACTCTCATTATTTTGTTTTCTATTGATCCCATCTGTCCTGTGTTCCTTTTCCCTCTTTTCCTGCTTTATTTTAGATTAAACCTCATTGTATTTCCTTTATTGGCTTTTAACCTACATCTCTTAGTTTATGTCAGTGGTTGTTATAAGGATTAAAATATGCATGTTCAATTTACAACAATCTATTTGGAATTATTAATAATATTAAATCTTTCATGTATAATGTAAGAACCTTAAAATAATAGGTTTCCATTTATCCCTTTCTTTTATCTTATAGATATATTTTACTTATATATTATAAAACCCTTCCTACATTTGAGTTTCTAAGAAATATTACTTCCAGATAGGTACACACAGATGCAAAGATGAAAAGAATAAACACTAGAGATTTCTAAAGTGGGGTAGAAGGGGCAATGGTTGAAAAGCTACCTATTGGGCATTTTGTTCACTACTTGGGTGACAGGATCATTAGAAGTCTAAACTTCAGCACCACACAATGTACCAGGGTAAGAAAAGTGCATATATACCCCTTAAATTTAAAATTTGAAAAAAAAAAAAATCAGTTGTATACTCTGCATACTAGCAATGAATAAATGAAAAAATAAGATGGATAAACGAGTGCTGTCTGTAATAACATCAAAATATATAAAATATTCATGATATATGTAATAAAAGGTTTCCGCAATTTCTACACTGAAAACCAAAATAAAATTGCCAAGACAAATTCCACAAAATTGCTAAGAAGATGAATGTCCACTCAGAGGTACTTACCCAAGAGGAATGAAACATATGGCCACAAAAAAACATGTACACAAATATGCATAGTCACTTTGTATTAGTCTGTTCTCACACTGCTATAAAGAACTACCCAAGAATGAGTAATTAATGAAGAAAAGAGGTTTAACTGACTCACAGTTCTTCAGGTTGTACAGGAAGCATGGTTAGGGAGGCCTCAGGAAACTTAAAATCATGGCAGAAGGTATAGGGGAAGCAAGCACCTTCTTCACATGGTAACAGGAGAGAGAGAGAGTGCAAAAGGGGAAGTGCTGCACACTTTCCAACAAGCATATTTTGTGAGAACTCACTGATTATCAAGGCAACAACAAGGGGAAAGTCCTTCTCTGTGATTTAATCACTCCCCACCAGGCCCCTCCTCCAACACTGAGATCACAATTCAACATGAGATTTCAGTGGAGACACAGGGCCAAATCCTGTCATTCCAACCTTCCCCCTTCCAAATCCCATGTCCTTCTCACATTTCACAACTAACCATGTGTTACCAACAGTCCTGCAAAGTCTTAACTCATTCCAGCATTAACTCAAAAGTCCATGTATGTCCAAACTCTCATCGGAGACAAGGCAAGTGCCTTTCATCTATGAGCCTGTAAAATAAAAACAGCTTAGTTAGTTCCAGGATACAATGGAGGTACAGACATTGGGTAAATGTTCCTATTCCAAACAGGAGAAATTGATCAAAATAAAAGGGCTACAGGCTCCATGCAAGTCCAAAACACAGAAGGGCAGTCATTATATATTTATATATACACACACACACATATATATTTGTTGTTGTTGTTTTTTGAGATGTGCACTCTGTTGCCAGGCTGGTGTGCAGTGGAACGATCTCAGCTCACTGCAACCTCCACCTCCCGGGTTCAAGCTATTTTCCTTTCGCAGCCTCATGAGTAGCTTGGATTACAGGTGTCTGCCACCATGTCCATCTAATTTTTTTGTATTTTTAGTAGAGACGGAGTTTCACCATATTGGCCATGCTGGTTTTGAACTCCTGACATCAAGTGATTCACCCGCCTCAGCCTCCCAAACTGATAGGATTACAGACATGAGCCACCGCACCCGGCCCAGTCATTATATCTTAAAGCATGGAAATAATCTCCTTTGACTTCATGTCTTACATCCAGGCCACTGTAATGCAAGAGATGAGCACCCAAGGCCTTAAGCAGCTCAGTTCCTGTGGCTCTGCAGAGTACAGCCTGTGTGGCCGCTTTTATGGGCTGGCATTGAGTGCCTGCAGCTTTTCCATGTGCATGGTACAAACTATCAGTGGATCTACTATTCTGGGGTCTGGAGGAAGGTGGCCCTCTTCTCACAGCTCCACTAGGCAGTGCCCCAGTGGGGGCTCTGTGTGGGGACTTCAACCCCACATTTCTCCTCTCTACTGCACTAGTAGAGGTTCTCCTTTTGACTCCTCCCCTGCAGTACATTTCTGCCTGGACCTCCAGGCAGAAATTTTTTTGCATCTTCTGAAATCTAGGTGGAGGCTCCCAAATCTCAACTTTTGTCTTCTGTGTACCCACAGGCCCAACACCACATGGAAGCCACCAAGGCTTGGGGCTTGCACCCTCTGATAAATGGCCTGAGCTGTACCTTGCCCCCTTCTAGTCACAGCTTAAGCTAGAGCATCTGGGACACAAGATACCATGTCCTGAGGTTGTACAGGGCAGCTGGGCCCTGGGTGTGGCCCACAAAACTATTTCCATCTTAGCCCTCTGAACCTGTGATGGGAGGGGCTACCGTGAAGGTCTCTGAAATACCCTGCGGGCATTTTACCCATTGTCTTGCCTATTAACATTTGGTTGTTCTTTTCTTAGGTAAAGTTTTGCAGCTTTGAATTCCTCCCCAGGAAATTGGTTTTTCTTTTCTACTGCATAGACTGGCTGCACATTTTCCAAAAGTTTATTATCACCTGTTTGCCTTTTAAATATAGCTCTAGTTTCAGGTAATTTCTTTGTTTATGCAAATAAGTTTAGGTTTTTACAAGCAGCCAGGCTACAACTTTAATACTTCCCTGCTTAGAAATTTCTTCTGCCAGAAACCTTAAATCATCCTCTGAAGTTCAAAGTTTCATAGATCTCTAGAGCACAGCTCAAAACCACCAGTCTCTTTGCTAAAAGCACGGCAAGAGTGACCTTTACTCCAATTCCCAATAAGTTCCTCATCTCAATCTGAGACCACCATAGCTTGGGCTTCACTAACCATCCCACTATCGGCATTTTGTTCACAACAATTCAACAAATCTCTAGGACGTTCCACATTTCCCTCAACTTCCTGTCTTCTGAGCCTTCCAAACCGTTCCAACTTCTGCCCATTACCCAGTTCCAAAGTAGCTTTCACATTTTCAGGTATCTTTATAGCAATGCCCCACTTCTCTGGTACCAATTTTCTGTATTAGTCCATTCTCAGACTGTTATAAAAAAACTACCTGAGACTGGGTAATTTATGGAAAAAGGGGATTTAATTGACTCATAGTTCCACAGACCATACAGAAAGCATGGTTGCGGAGGCCTCAGGAAACTTACAGTCATGGCCAAAGGTGAAGGAGAAGCAAGCACCTTCTTCAAATGGCAGAGTGGGAGAAAGAGAGAGAGCAAAGGGGGAAGAACTACACACTTTAAACTACCAGATTTCATGGAAACTCACTCACTATTATGAGAACAGGAAAGGGGAAGTCTGCCCCCATGATCCAATCACCTCCCACCAAGTCCATCCCTCAACATTAGGAATTTCAAATCAACATATTTGAGTGGCGACACAGAGCCAAACCATATCACCCTTCATTTATAAGAGCCAAAAACTGCTAATACAACCTAAATACCCATCAACTGGAGAATGGACAAACATACTGTGGCATATCATATAATGGAATTTTACTAAATATTAAAAATGAATGAACTACTGACATATGCAACAACATAGCTAAATCAAAGACATTGAGAAGCAAGAAGAAGCAAGACACAATTGAATATACACTGTGTGATTTTATCTATAGGAAGGTTTAGGATAGAAAAACCTAAAATATGGTAGTAAAAATAACACAGGTTGCCTCTGCATAGGGGAGAAACGATTGACTTAAAAGGGTTAGAGGGAATTTTTGGAGCAATGAAAATGCTCTCTACCTTACAGGGTTTTGGGTGTTATGCTTTTATCAAAACTTATTGAACTATACATGGTACAGTTTTGCATTACATTATATGTAAATTATTCCTAAAAATTAATCTATACTTTTGTGCATACATACAGTTTCATTACTAAAAGTCACGTAATATTAGTATTAAAAATAGTGTATCGAGCAACAGTTTTTTCAAAATTATTAACTGCTGAGCTTTTCTTCAAATGAAATTTTATAAATGAACTCAACATGTAAAAGTGGAATTAAAAGCAGAGCTTCTCATGCCTGTAATCCCAGCAATTGGGGAGGCCCAGCTGGGCAAATCACGAGGTCAAGAGATCAAGACCATCCTGGCAATATAGTGAAACCCTCTCTCTACTAAAAATACAAAAATTAGCTGAGCGTAGTGGCGTCTGCCTGTAGTCTCAGCTACTAGGGAGGCTGAAGTAGGATAATCACTGGAACCTGGGAGGCGGAGGCTGCAGCAAGCCAATATCATGCCACTGCACTCCAACCTGGCAACAGAGTGAGACTCTGTTTCAAAAAAAAAAAAGAAAAAAAACAGAGCTTCCCAGGGTGAAAAAGAAATCTCTTTTTCACTTTGAGATAGCTCTGAAGAACCTAGAGGTTCCTTCCTATACTAACCCCTCTAAAATTGATAAATGGCTAAGCTAGAGCTTTGACAATTGAGACTTTTTTTTTAACTGCCTGCTTTCCATTTACTATAAGACCTTGATAGGCAAATTCTAAGATGTCTCTCAAGATTACTGCCCATTGTTGCACAGTCTATATAGTCCCCAAGACTGTGAATGTGATGGGTTAGTACTCTTGTGATTAGGTTGTTATATGACACCATGGACCTTAAGAAAAGACTATCCTTCTAATTAAGTGAGTCTTAAAAGGGACAAGAGTCTTCCTGTGAAAGAGGTCTGAATTATGAGAGGAATTTGACAGAAGAGAGATTCTTCATTATTCACTTTAAAGATACAGGGGGCCAAATGGCAAAGAACGTGAGTACCCTCTAGGAACTGAGAGCAGCCACAACTGACATCCAGCAAATAAATGGGATTCTTCTATCACAGGGAACTGAATTTTGCCAAGAACCTGATAAGCGTGGAAGCAGATTCTACCACAGAACTTTGAGACAAGTACTCAGCCTAAATGACACCTCAATTTTAGTCTTGCAAGACACTGAGCAGAGAACCCAGCCATGTTGTGTTTGGAACTGTGATAAACAGAACTGGGAACTAACAAATGGGCACTGTTATAAATGACTAAGTTTGTAGTAATTTGTTATGTGGCAGTAGAAAGCCACTACAAAGATCTTTGATAAATTACACAACTATTCAGTTTTCTCATCAGTAAATAAATAATAATAGTACTATCTTGAATGTATTTTGAGGTTTAAATGCAATAATTAAAATAAAATACCTAGTTAAATGTTGAATGAATGTTAGTTGCTACTTCTCCATGTTGTTTTGAGGATTCAGTGAAGTGATATCTACAAAATATTCAGCGTAATTCCTGATACTTACTAATATCATAAGAATGTCATCAATATTATTATTGTTATAGATGAAAACACTCAACACAGAGCCTCCTTAGACTTCCTAGTGTTGTCTATATTCTTTTTGGGGGAGCATTCTAATTTTGGCTGAAAGTTAAAAGCTAGTATATTTTGGCTTTAAAGTGAGTCTGATTCTTCCTCTATCCTACAAAAGGTAGGTTATTTACATCTAACATTTGGATCTGTAGGCAAGAAATTCAGATCTAATAAACTTCCCTTTCCAAGGGAAATATTAGTCTTGAAACAAAATTGTGTACCATGTAGTTTAAATGAATATACCTCCATCTGTACTTAGGGTTCATCCATTCCACATAAAGAGAACTACAACCACATACTGAAAAAAAAAAAAAAGCCTAAAAAATTCAGATTCTAGTTTTATTACATTGAAAAAGAGAATAGCATTGTTTATAATCATAAACCCAAAGACTGTAACTTAGGAACTTTCTATATGAACAATGTGATTGATATCAATTGTTGAATCTCTTCAGAAAAGATATACAGTGAAGTACAAATCAGAGAAATATCCTTATCTTTATATTTGTATCTAATTAAGAAAAACAAGGTCATACCTTTCATTGAGTTGTTATGCTGAAAAATTCAAACATATGAGCTAACTCAAACGGCAAACACGCTTGAATGCATTTGGGTTTCGATAGTTTAAAAAAAGCTAGTACATTAAGAGTCAAGATTGAGTTCATACAATCTCTTTAAAGCAAGCAGACATTTCAGTGTCACTGTCTGCCACCTTACAATAACAGAAAACATCTGTATAATGGCCTATAACATTACACGGTGCATTACAATTAGAAATGTGCTGAAGTGGTGGATTGGGGTTTATTTATGGTCCATGAAACAAAAGATTCTATGAGCTTCTCGTGAACACTTGATAGTTCAAGAAAATAAAATAAATATTTGAGTGCAAAAATTACATTTTAAATGATATTATCACTAGAGAAACTTCCTCAGAATAGCCAAAAAATTGAAATATTAGCATTAAAAGAAACCCATTAGTAGGAGATTGGAAGCCTTTATTATCGAAGGGATAAAAAATGACAGAAAATTATGAAAAATACATCATGCTTTCTAAGTTAGTATAATTTCTATAATTGAGTAAAATTTATCTTAATTGCCCATAAAATCAAGTCTCTGCAGGTTGTGGTGAGAGAAAATAGATTTCAAAACCTTGAATTTCTTAAGAACAAAAAAAGATCTCTTGCAATTTTACCATAAAAACTGGTGCGTTTTAATAATGGCAGTTCACAGACTGTTTCTAATAGGAGACATCAGTTACCACACAAAAATCTCTATGTGTGAGAGCAAATAATTACAGTTCATGAGCAATATGTACTTCATTTCCAGATTACAGGTAATTGTATACACATTTAAATTTGTTTATTTTGCATGAATAATTTCATATTCATGAAGATAATTTAACTATTTATACCTGATGTGTGGGAAAGATTATGGCTTCTAATCATGCATCCAGATTTCTCAAAATTTTGCCCTGCTGTGGGAAAAATCTGTCATATCAGACAAAAGCCTTTATTTAACCTTCAGAAATATTAAAATTCAAAAGAACAGCAATAACAATTGATTTTTTTTGGTGACTGGGTGCCCATATTTATTGTAGAAAAATCCAACAGGTTTTATTACATTGAACATTTTGCTATAATAGTAAAGAATCAAAATTAAATAATTTACTCTTTTTTCATATTAGGAAATTATTCTTTATTAACATATTTAAAATAAACAATTATTAACAGTAATTGTGTTGGAATTCAAAACTTTAGAACCGTTTTGTGTTCATAATAGTTACTCGAAACGTATTTCCAGAAGAGACATATATGTTTCCTATTTAAATATTTACTGCTTGTTGATTTTTAGAATGGGTTTAGGTTTCCTCCAAACTGGATTAAATTACACAGGAATTCTGGTAGTTCCTCAAGTAAACATGCATCATTGCAATAATTTTCCACATGATTATAAATAACCATGTAAGAGCACAAAGTTGTCAATCAACAGAAAATGGAAAGGGGTCAGTGTCATACTACTATCTGCTGGCAAGGACTATACTGTCCATTTGACTGTATTATGCTGTTTCAAAATATTAATATAATCATCATGTTATTACAGACTTCATTTGAGAGAGAACAATGGGGCTATAGAAAGATAGCTGCAGTTTGATGTATAGCCCAAGAAAAATGGACTTTTTTTTCTTACTTAAATATTTCAAAGGGATCTTTCTGAACAAGTAGTGATTTAAGATAGCCACATAGAAAATTAAATTTTGAAACTCTTCTCTCTTTCTTTTCAGTTTGATATGGCATAAGAAGAAAATTATTTAGTATCACTGAGCTTCTGGGTTGATTAAATGGGAAAGAACAATATTTCTGACTTGGAGAACAAAGGAAAGAGAAAGGCAGGAAAAGATGGAAGGGAGAAAATGAATAAGAAAGAAATGAAATGGAAGAAGAATTAAATAAGGGAAGAGAAAGAAAGAAGGAAGAAAAGAGAGAGATGAAGAAAAATGAGAGAGATGAAATTAGAATAATTTAATTATTTCAAGATCATATACATGGCCATATAGGAAACATGTACATTATGAATATTTCATGACATCATTATTTTAAAATGTGTTAATGTCTTTAGGAAAACTGTGTTGAGGTACGGAAAAACAACCACGTTCTTTACAATTACTGTCCCATATGATATGTGAGACAGTGGCCTTAGGCAAAGTATTCCAGGGACTACATGCCCGTAGTTGCTGCTTAAGGAAGATGCTTTTTAGTCTTGAATGCTAGTGGATTAGTGGTAAAGAGTAGCTACTGTTTTATGGCAACAAGTCAAACTTTCAGTAAATGCTTCAAGGACCAGTGACTTTGCATTGACCTTACTATTGTACCTAAGGTGTCTAATATAGCAGAGTAGAGCAAGATGGCCAAATAGAACCCTCAGTGATTGTTCCCTCTGCAGGAACACCAAATTTAAACACTATCCACACAAGAAAACACCTTCATAAGAACCAAAAATTAGATGAGTGATCAGATGAGTGCCTGGTTTTAACATCATATTAAAGAAAGAGGCACTAAAGAGAGTAGGAAAGACAGTCTTGTATTGCCTAAACTAGCCTGCGCCATTCCCTGGCAGTGGCCTCATGACAAGGAGAAAGAATCTGTGTGCTTGGGGAAGGGAGAGAAAAGCAATTGTGGGACATTGCATTGGAGCTCAGTGCTGCGCTGTCACAGTGGAAAGCAACATGGGGCAGAATTCAGTCAGCACCCATGGAGAAAGCATTTAGACCAGGCCTACTTAGAGGGGAATCATCTATCCCAGTGGTCAGAACCAGAGTTCTAGCTAACCCAGAACTAGTAAATCACAGAGTAAAGTACTCTGGGATCCTAAATAAACTTAAAGGGCAGTCTAGGTCACAGGGACTACAATTTCTGGGCAGGTCCTGCTGCTGTGTTGGGCTTAGAGCCAGTGGACATGGGATGCACCAGCCAGGCTGGCCAAGGGAGTGCATTCATTAGCCCTCCCCCAACCCCACGGAGTGCAACTCACAGCTTCTGGGAGAGACTTCTTCCTTCAACTTGAGAAAAGGAGGGGAAAAAGTAAAGAGAAATTTGTCTTGCAATTGATACCAGCTCATTTAAAGTAGAATAGGGCACTAGATAGAGGCTTGAGGCCCTCATTACAGGCCTTAGCTTCCAGATGACATTTCTAGACATATGCTGGGCTGGGCCAGAAGGGAGCCCACTGCCTTGAAGGAAAGGACCTAGTTCTAGCAGGATTCATCACCTGTTAACCAAAGAGCCCGTGGACCTTGAATAAACATCAGTGGTAGCCAGGAAATCCTTGCAACAAGCCTTGCTGTGCTGGCTTCACATGTGACCCAGCACTTTCCCAGCTGTGGTGGCTACAGGAAGAGATTCCTTCTGCTTGACAAAAGGAGAGGGAAGAGTAAAGGAAACTTCATCTTGAAACTTAGGTACCAGCCAAGCCACAATGGAATATAGCACCAAATGGACTCCTGGGTATCCTGATTCCAGGCCTTGGCATTTCTATGTCATTTCTAGACCTGCACTGGGCCAGAGGGGAGCCTATTATCCAGAAGGAAGAGACCCAGGCAGTCCTGGCAACACTTACCACAAGCTGATTGAACAGTCCCTGGGCCTTGAGTAAACATCAGTGGGACCCAGACAGTATTGGTCACAGGCCTGGGGTAGTGTAGGTCACAGGGAGAGACTGCTTCGGCTTGAGGAAAGGAGAAGGAAGAACGGGAAGCTCTTCGACTTGTGGCTTGGGTGCCCAATCTGCTGCAGTAGAATAGAGCACCAGGTAGATTCCTAAGGTTCCTGACTCCAGGCCCTGGCCACTAGATGGCATTTGTGGACCTGCCCATAGCTGGAAGTAGCTTGCAAAGAAGGTTACATGCCTGGCTGGATTCACCACCTGCTGAATGAAGCATCCTTGGGCCTTGAGTGAACATTGATGGTAGCCAGGCAGAGGTCACCGCAGGCTTAGGGTGAGACCTAGTGCTGTTGTTCCTTCAGGTTTGACCCAGAGTAGTACCAATGGTGGTGGCCAAGGGGGTGCTTCTGCCACTCCCACCCCAGTTCCAGGTAGCTCAGCATGAAGATAGAGACTCTGTTTGTTTGGAGGAAAGTAAGGAAAGAGAACCAGAGTCTGCCTGGTAATCCAGGGAATTCTCCCAGATCTTACCCAAGACCAGCAAAGCAGTACCTCTGAGTCAGTGAGAGTCACAGAATTGCTGGGCTCGGGCTAGTCCTAAGGCAGATACAGCTGAAGTGACCAAAGACTTAGATCATAACACTCAATATACTCTGAATACATAGAAAGCACTCTTAAGAAGGATGGGTACGAAGAAGTCCAGACTATGAAGACTACAAAGTTACCTAACTCTTCAATGCTAAGACATTGATGAACATCAGCAAGCATCAAGACCATCCAAGAAAACATGACCTCACCAAACAAAGTAAATAATGCACCAGTGACCAATCCTGGAATGACAGAGATATGAGATCTTTCAAACAGACAATTCAAAATAGCTGTTTTGAGGAAGCTCAATGAAATTCAGGATAACATGGAGAAGGAATTCAGAATCCATTCAGATAAACTTAACAAAGAGATTGAAATAATTTCTAAAAATCAAACAGGAATTCTAGAGTTGAAAAATTTGATCAGCATATTGAAGAATGTGTATCTCTCAACAGCAGAATTGATCAAGCAGTATAAAGAATTAGTGAGCTTGAAAATGGGTTATTTGGAAATACACAGTCAGAGGAGACAAAAGAATAAAGAATAAAAAAGAATGAGGCAATCTTCAAAGATCTAGGAAATAGACTCAAAAGGACAAATCTAGGAGTTATTGAACTTAAAGAGGAATCAGAGAGAGACATCAGGGTAGAAACTTTACTCAAAGGGATAAAAACAGAGAGCTTTCCAAATACAGAGAAAGAGATTAATATTCAATACAACAGGGTTATAGAACACCAAACAAATTTAACCCAAATAAGACTACTTCAAGACATTTGGTAAGCAAACTCCAAGAGGTCATGGATAAAGAAAGGATCCTAAAAGCAGCAAGAGAAAAGAAACAAAATACAAAGGAACTCAAATACTTATCAGGCAGCAAACTTCTTAATGGAAACCTTACTGGCCAGGAGAGAGTGGCATGGCGTATTTTAAATGCTGAAGGATAAACAAACAAACAAACAAAGCAAACAAAAACCTTTTATTCTAGAATAGGATATCCAGCAAAAACATTCTTCAATCATGAAGAAGAAATGAAGACTTTTTCGGACAAACAAAAGCTGAAGGATTTCCTTGATTCCAGGCCTGTCCTACAAGAAGTGCTAAAGGGAGTTGTTCAATCTGAAAGAAAATGATGCTAATGTGCAACAAGAAATCATCTGAAGGTACAAGACTCCCTAGTAATAGCAAGTACACAGTCAAACACAGAATACTATAATACTGTACTTATGATGTGTAAACTACTCATATCTTGAGTAGAAAGACTAAAAGATGAACCTATCAAAAATAATAACTACAGCAATGTTTCAAGACACAGTATAATAAGATATAAATAGAAACAAAAAAGTTAAAAAGTGGAAAGATGAAGTTAAGGTGTAGATTTATTATTGATTTTCTCTTTGCTTGTTTGTTTTTGCCATTGGTGTTGTTATTAGTTTAAAATAATAAGTTAGATGTTATTTGCAGGCCTTGTGGTAACTTCAAATAAAAAGTTTACAACAGATACATACACACACAAAAAACAATAAATTAAAACATACCACTAGGGAAAATCAGCTTTACAAAAAGGAAGGCATGCAGGAAAGAAGGGAGGATGACAAAACAACCTGGAAACAAATAATAAAATGGCAGTAGTAAGTCATTACTTATCAATAACAACATTGAACGATAATAGCAATGGACTAAACTCTCAATCAGAAGACACAGGATGGCTGAATGAATAAAGAAACAAGACCCAATGATATGTTAAGAAACACAAATCACCTATAAAGACAAATATTTTACTGAAAATAGATGGTAAAAGATATTTCACACAAATGAAAACCAAAAAAAGAGAAGGAGTAGCTATACGTGTATCTGACAAAGAAAATTTCAAGACAAAACTACAAAAAGAGACAAAGAAGGGCATTATATAATGATAAAGGGGTCATTTCAGCAAGCAGATATAACAAAGAAAATTTGACTTAATCTGCACTGTAGGCCAAGTATACCTAATAGATAGTTGCACAACATTTGATCTAAGAGCTGCAGAATACACATTCTTCTCCTCAACACATGGATCATTCTTAAGGCCACAAAATGTCTCTAAAAATTCAAAAAAAAAATTGTATCAAACATCTTCTGTGACCACAATGGAATGTTACCAGAAATCAATTACAAGAGAAACTTTGGAAAACGTACAAACAACAAACACAGGGAATGTAAACTATATGCCCCCAAGTGACTAGTGGGTAAATAAAGAAATTAAGAAGAAAATTAAAAAAATTTTTTGAAGCCAATAAAAATGGATACACAATGCACTCAAACCTTTGAGATACAATGGAATTAATCAATGAGGAAAGTTTATAACATTAAGTAACTACATAAAACAGTACAAAAATTTCAAATACACAATCTGATGATGCATCTTAGAAAACTGGAAAAGCAAGAGCAAACCAAACACAAAATTATTTGAAGAAAATAAATAAAATTAGAGCAGAAATAATAATGATAATAATAATAATAAATGAAAGTGAAAGAAAAAACAACACTAATATCAACAAAACAGAATGTTGCTTTTATGAAAATGTAAACAAAAATAGAAAAAACTTTAACCAGACTAAAAAAAAAGAGAAGATCAAAATATGTAAAATCAGATGAAAGAGGAGCTATCATAACTGATACCACAGAAATTCAAAGCATCAGTAGAGACTACTATGAGCAACTACATGGCAATAAATTGGAAAACCTAGAGTAACGGATAAATTCCTAGATACATACAACCTATCAAGATCGAACCCTGAAGAAATCCAAAACTTAAATAGGCCAATAACAAATAATGAGATTGAAGCCTTAATGAAAGGTCTCCTGGCAAAGAATAGCCTGGAACTTAATGGTTTCACTGCTGAATTTGTATCAAACATGTAAAGAACACCTAATACCAATCTTACTTAAACTATTACAAAAAATAGAAGAGAAGAGAATACTGGACACATCAGAAACAAACAAACAAACAAAAAACTACAAATCAATATTCTTGATGAAAACTGATGCAAAATCTTCAACAAAATACTTATAAACTGAATTCAGCAAAACATTAAAAAAACCATTCATCATGACCAACTGGGGTATATCCCATAGATGCAACAATGGTTCAATATATGCTAATCAATCAATGTGATACATTGTATTAAGAGAATTAAAGCAACAACCATATGATAATTTCAGTAGATGCTGAAGAAGTATTTGATAAAATTCAACATCGCTTCATGATAAAACGCCCTCAATAAACTGGGAATAGAAGGAATGTATATCAATATAATAAAAGCCCTAAATGACACAGATCCACAGCTAGTATCATATTAGATGGGGAAATACTGAAAGCATTTTTTCTAAAATGTAGAACATGACAAGAATGTCCACTGTCATCACTGTTATTCAACATAGTACTGGAAGTCCTGGCCAAAACAATCAGACAACAGAAAGAAATAAAGAGGATCCAAATTGAAAAGGAAGAAGTCAAATTATCTTTGTTTGCTTATAGATAATGTCATCTTATATTTGGAAAAACCTGAAGACTCCACGAAAAAAACTATTAGAACTGATAAACTAAGTCAATAAAGTTGCAGAACACATCAGCATACAAAAATCAGTAGCATTTCTATATGCCAACACTGAACAAACTGAAAAATAAATAAAAAGGTAATCTCATCTACAACAGCCACACATAAAATTAAATACCTAGGAATTAACTTAAAGATGTGAAATATCTCTGTAACAAAAACTACAGAGCATTGATGAAAGAATTTGAAGAGGACACCAAAACATGGCAAGATATTTCATGTTCATAAACTGGAAGAATCAATATTGTTAAATTTCCATACTACCCAAAGCAATCCACAGATTAAACACAATCCCTATTAAAATACCAATGACATTTTTTACAGAAATGAAAAAAATTCTAAAACGTATATGTCCATTTTTACACTGCTATAAAGAACTACCTGGGACTCGGTAATTTATTTTTTTAATATGGTTTAATTTACTTAAAGTTCTGCATGGCTGGGGAGGCCTCAGGAAACTTACAATCATGGCAGAAAGCCAAGGAGATCCACGCACCTTCTTCACAAGGTGGCGGGAGAGGGAGCATGGTGAGAGAAGGGGAACTGATAAACACTTTTAAAGCATCAGATCTTGTGAGAACTCACTCACTATCAGGAGAAGAGCATGTGGAAAACCACCCCTGCGATCCAATCATCTTCCACCAGGTCCCTCCCTCAACTCAGGAGATTACAGTTGGAAATGAAATTTGGGTGGGGACACAGAGCCAAACCATATTACTCATAGTAGCCAAAGCCATCCTAAGCACAAAGAACAAAACAGAAGAAATCACATTATCTGACTTCAAATTATACAACAAAGCTATAATGACCAAAACAGCATCATACTGGCATAAAAATAGACACTTTGACCAATGGAACAGAAAACAGACCCCAGAAACATATCCACACACCGAGAGGGAACTCCTGTTTGACAGGGTGTCAAGAACATAAATTAAGGAAAAAACAGTCTCTCAATAAATGGTGCTGGGAAAACTGGATATCCATATGTAGAATAATGAAACTAGACTCCTGTCCCTTGCCACATACAACAATCAAACCAAATGTATTAAAGACTTAAATCTAAGACCTCAAACTATGAAACTCCTAGAAGAAAACGTTGGGGAAAATCTCCAGGACATTGATCTGGGCAAAGATTTCCTAAGTAATACTCCAAAAGCACAGGAAACCAAAGCAAAAATTGACAAATGAGATCACATCAAGTTTAAAAGCTTCTGTGCAGCAAATGAAACAATCAACAAAGTGAAGAGGCAACCCACAGAATGGGAGAATATATTTGCAAACCATCCACCTGACAAGGGATTAACAACCAAAATATATAAGGAGCTCAAACAATTTAATACAAAAAAATCTAATAATCTGATTAAAATGGGCAAAACATCTGAATAGAGATTTCTCAAACAAAGACAAACAAATGGTAAATAGGTATATGAAAAAGTGTTTAACATCATTTATCATCAGAGAAATGCAAATTAAAACTACAATGATATATCATCTCACCCCAGTTAAAATGGCTTTTATTGAAAAGACAGGGAATAATGAATACTGGCATGAATATGGAGAAAAGTGAACCCTCATACACAGTTAATGGGAATGTAAATAAGTATAGCCAGTACGGAGAAAAGTATGGCGTTTCTTCAGAAAGCTAAAATTAAAGCTACCATATGATTCAGGAATCCCACTGTTAGGTATATACCCCAAAGGAAGGAAATCAGTACATCAAAGAGATATCTGCACTCCCATATACTACTATTCACAATACCAAAGATTTGGAAGCAACCTAAATGTCCATCAGCAAACAAATGGATAAAGAAAATGTGTACATATACACAATGGAGTACTATTGAGCCATATGAAAAATATGAAATCCTGTCATGTGCAACAAATGGATGGAACTGGGTGACATTATGTTAAGTGAAGTAAGCCAGGTACAGAAAGACAATTTCTGTACAAATTGGAATATTTGTAACACAAATAAATAATAGATTCTTGAGTTGATGTATACTGCATTTACCCTGATGTGATTATTGTGCATTATATACCTTTATCAAAATGTCTAATGTACCATATGTATATGCAAATATATATGCAAATATATATACTTTTTGTACATGGGAATATGTGTGTGTGTGTGCGTCTATATATATACACACACACACATATATATGTGTGTGTATATATATATACTATGTACCCATGTACCCATTCACATTCTATGTGAATATGTAACCCATTCAAATATAAATATAGCTTAAGTCAGAGAATAATAATTTGTTTAAAAACAAATGATTTTGACCCACTGTTGATATCATATTTAATTATAGAGATTCTGTAGATATATTACAGATACCAAGAGATGCCATGGGGTCAGACGAGGATTATGAGACAAATGCATGTAAATGCATTACTTCACAACAGAAATTTACTAATAATGGGTATATATGTATACTATGTACCCATGTACAAAAGATGTCCAGTAGATGCACTTTAGGTTTAATTTCCATTAGAAAATGCTGAAATCTCACACAGACTCAGAAAACTGCTTTAAGTTTTGCTGTGTTAAGCACATAACTGAAACAGGAGAGAATACACAAAATTTGGATAATAAAAATGATAAAATTTTGACACATAACCTTAAAAAACTTGTCACAGAAAACAATTCATTGAAATAGATCTATTAAAAATGAAATTCTCTCCTTTTCCTTCATACTTCTGATTTCTGTTATCCTGATACACATTTAAAAAGAAGTAAAATATGTGATTTAATTTGTCTGTGGTTTATCATCTGTTTTTTGAACTAAAATGCAGTTTCCCAAGGTTTTTGTTTGTATAATGATGGGTTGCTTGTAGGCAGATTGACTAAATGTTGCACGGCTGTTAAAATCAGATTATGGTGGACAAATGGAACAATTGGGTATGATATGCCATTTTAGTATTGTTTCTTAATGAAACGCAGTTCCTGTAAAGTATGCTGTAGATCACAAAGTCATTCTCCAAAATTTTGTTTGTAAATGTTGTGAACCCTGTGTTTACTTCTGTGAAAACCCCAATAAAGTGTCTAATATATATATATTCAATATATACTTATTGAATGAGTAAATAAACACAATACCAAAGATTGTCAAAAGGCAATGTAGAAATCATAAGACTGATTAAATAAAGGAGAAATACAGGCATGAGTTTAATAATTTATAGAAAAGAAAAATAATTTCATATAGGAGTCATTTAGAAAGCCTTCATGGAAAAAGTAAATTTTTTAAAAATTACATTTTTCTGTAAAACTTTGTGTACCCTTCCATGTTGATTTTTTTGCCACAACCCTAAATTACCTGTACTGTTTTTTGTTTTGTTTTGTTTTGTTTTGTTTTTTAAATTATTTTTCTTTAATTGACACAAACTTTTAAAGTGAGCTTATATAAAAATCCATTTTATGCTTGGAGGACTTGTATCACTTCTTTTTAATATTAGATAAAAGTAAAATAGATATAGATGGTAAACATAATGTATCTATTAAGTTTAGCTAGGTACTGCTTCTTTCAAAGGTCCCAAACTTGAGACAAGTTTTAGAGACATGACAAAACACGATAATGTTAAATTTTACATTAATAATAAAGACTGGAAAGATAATGATCCTCTGAATGAATGCTTTATAATTTCATTTCTTTATACTTCATATAAGCACCTCATGTGCCACCTCAAATTGTTTTGCATTCCACCAAAGTACGCAGGATCACGTTTCAGGAAAACTCTGTAAAGCAGCTACCATAGAAACTATCAAGTACAACGCAAAGATAAAGATGAGGACACATTTCTTGAAGTTCTGCCATGTGCCAAGCATTCTGCAAAGTAATGCATTTGTCTGTAATGCATTTTCAAAGTAATGCCTTTACACGCATTTGTCTCATAACCTTTCTCTGACCCCGTGGTATTTCTGGGTATGTGTAATATATTTACAGAATCTCTGTTATTAAATATGATATAAACAGTGATTCAAAAACATTTGTTTTTAAAAAAATTATTATTCTCTGACTTAAGCTATATTTATGTTTATATTTACATAGTATAAAATTTCAAATCCAAGTGTTTTTCATGAATCTCATTCCTTAGTGGCATATAATGAAATTTTCCCTTATGTCCTTATATCCAAGTCATTTAATTCCCCGTCCCCCGCCACCGCAGATATTAGCAATAGTTTTACCGAGATGATAGCACACAATGTACATCATTCTCTGAATCACTTAATTTACTTACAATATTTCTTGGGAAAATTCTCAGTCAATACATTAGGAATCCTCTCAATTTGTTAATGTTTCTGTAGTATTCTGTTAAGTAACTGTACAATAATTTATTTTACTGATTCCCTCTTAGTGTAATGTTTCTAGTCTTAGGCTATTTTCAATGGCAGTATTCATAACCTTTTAAATTTCACGCATTTTTTGAGAATATCTGTAAAATAATTTTCCAGAACTATGACTCAACGGTTATAAGTTATAATGTAAAGATACAGTAATTTTTTTTTTTTCTGATGTCAGTTGTTCCATTCACTGTCTCTTCCCCATGATATGGTTTGGGTCTGTGTTCCCACCCAAATCTCATGTTGAATTGTGATCCCACTGTTGGAGGAGGGGCCTGGTTGGAGGTGATTGAATCATGGGAGTGGACTTTCCCCATGCTGTTCTTGTGATAGTGAGTAAGCTCTCATGAAATCTGGTTGTTGTAAAAGTGTGTAGCCCTGCCTCTCCCACCTCTGCCAGCCTTGTGAAGATGCTCTTGCTTCCTCTTCACCTTCTGCCATGATTCACCTCTGCCTGAGGCCTCGCCAGAAGCAGAAGCTCATACAGCCCACCAACCCATGAACTGATTAAACCTCTTTTCTCTATAAATTACCCAATTTCAGGTAGTTCTTGATAGCAGAGTGAGAACAGACTAACACACCTACTAATGTGAAATTCATTTGTTTTAAATACTAAATATTTGTATGCATTTGTGTCTTTATGTAAACATTTTGTTCTTTTGACTACATATGAGCAATGATACATTACTACTAAAAATTTTAAATTATAGTAGCTTTATTGTATCATATAACATTGGGGTATCTAATTCCCAATCAATACTCTTTATGAAATTTTCTTGCTATTTTTTTCACATACAATTTTGGGTCAGTTTAATTATTCTCCTTTCTCTTAAAATATAATGAAATCACATTAAATTTGTAGATAGTAGGTACTTTTAAAACTTACTTAAGGTGAATGGAAATCTTTATGATGTTGAGTTTTCTTGACAACACATAAACATTTGTGTTCATTAAATATTTCTTCTTTAGTGTCCCTTAGTATTCATTTTATTTCATGCATATTTTGCATATATCTTGCAAAGTTTTCTGATAGATTTTTAAATCTGTTCCATTGACATTCTACATGGTGTCTTTTTATGTCAGTTTATATTTTAAATGTTTGAGATTTGAATCAGCAATATGCAGCATAGAAATTGAAAATGTATAGAGCAAGTATAATATATGCTAATGTACAACGTATTTTTATGTTAGACTCTATGACGGCAACAGAAAATGTACTAATATGTAAGAGAATGGTCATTAGTCAGGATATTTTACTGCAGGTATGATAAAAACTATTCAAAGCATCTTAACCACCATTGCTACTCTTACCACAATAGCAGAGGGAGTAGACAGATGCATGCAGTACAATTAGTGGGTAATGTGTCAGGAACTGGTGGAGCTTAAATAGTAATAATTTGTTGAGTTGATTGCTTTAATCAATGTTCACCTACTGCATGAGTAAATGGGGCTATGCAAGGTGGAAATATTTTTATATGAAAATTAAGAGGTCAAAAGGTAGCAAGAGAGATTGGGGAAGAAGCAAGAGAGTGACTGAAATGATGGACCCTCAGTTCTAAACTGGGATGATGCAGGACATGAAGGCATAAGGTGGCCAATACAATGTGATCTCCATGAGATAGAACAGGTGTAGCACCAATAATGGAGCAAACAATGGAGGAAGTGAAGAAAATAAATGACAGAATTATGAATTAATGATTTCAGAGATCAAGATATGTTGGTTAGGTCGGGTGCTGTGGCTCAGGCCTGTAATCCCAGCACTTCGGGAAGCTGAGATGGGTAGATCACCTGGGGTTGAGAGTTTGAGATTAGCCTGGCCAACATGGAGAAGCCCCATCTCTACTGAAAATACAAAAAGTAGTCGGGCATGGTGGCAGAGCCTATAATCCCAGCTACTCGGGAGGCTGAGGCACAAAAATCGCTGGAAACTAGGAGAATAGTAAGAATTTTCAGACTGGAGGCAGTGATAGTGTTTAAAAGATAATTGCACCAAAGTCTCAGAAATCACCCCTCCCCCCATATAATAAAAAGTCACCTGTTTTCCAAAAACTATTGAAATAAATACATTTGTTAATTAAAAAATGGAAATAAGGTCATGAAACCAAGGTGTTACATCATCCATCAAGTCTTTAAGATGACTACGTTGATGTCAAAACTAAACATAGAAAAAGTTTTTCATTACTGAAGAAAAAAGAATGGTTAGCAGTTCTCTCTGATGAGGAAAAGCAGGTGCTAACATAAACACATGATGTAAATATCAAAGGAAGATACACATTTTTAATAGGATAGACGTTATTACTAAAAAATAGAATGAAGGGACAAAGATGCTATTTCTCAAATCCTAGTAAGTGGAATGTGATGGAATTTTTTAGTCTTTATTTGAGAGTTCATACTATCAAAGGAGAAATTTCCATTTAAAAAAGTGATTTTCGAGTAGGATAGGCTACGTAATAACATAGAAACTCCCAAAACTCTTTGGCTTAAAGAACAAAGAAATCATTTCTTAAGAAAAATCAGGCAAATATGAATCGTGATGAGTTAGTAGTTCTATTTCACAGAAGCCAGCATTAACTATGCCATCTTACATACATAGTTTTTAAGGTCTTTCTAGTCATCTCCATTCCAGAGAGTAGGGACAAACAGTGAAGACCAAAGGTAAATACTTTTAATAAAGTGAAACAGACATTGCAAATATTATTTTCATTAACATGCTACTGATAGAGCTCAATCACCTGACCATGGCAGAGAATCTGAGAAAAACAGTCTCCAGCTAGGCAACAATGTTCCAGTTGTAATTCTTTTTTTTTTTTTTTTTTTTGAGACGGAGTCTGGCTCTGTCGCCCAGGCTGGAGTGCAGTGGCCGGATCTCAGCTCACTGCAAGCCGCACCTCCTGGGTTCACGCCATTCTCCTGGCTCAGCCTCCCGAGTAGCTGGGAGTACAGGCGCCCACCACCTCGCCCGGCTAATTTTTTTTTGTATTTTAGTAGAAACGGGGTTTCACCGTGTTAGCCAGGATGGTCTTGATCTCCTGACCTCGTGATCTGCCCGTCTCGGCCTCCCAAAGTGCTGGGATTACAGGCTTGAGCCACCGCGCCCGGCCTTCAGTTGTAATTCTAGTACTATGTTAGACAGAAAGAATGAGTTCTGATGAACATCTAGAAAGACACATAATGGCAATCATTAAAAAGTCAGAAAACAACAGATGCTGGAGAGGATGTCGAGAAAGAGGAACTCTTTTACACGGTTGGTGGGAGTGTAAATTAGTTCAACCATTGGGGAAGACAGTCTGGCGATTCCTCGAGGGTATAGAACCAGAAATACCATTTGACCCAGCAATCCCATTTCAGGGTATATATACAAAAGATTATAAATCGTTCTACTATAAAGATACATACACATGTATGCTTATTGCAGCACTGTTCACAATAGCAAAGACTTGGAACCAACCCAAATGCCTACCAATGATAGACTCCATAAAGAAAATGTGGCACATATACACCATGGAATACTATGTAGCCATAAAAAAGGATGAGTTCATGTCCTTAGCAGGGACATGGATGAAGCTGGAAACCATCATTCTCAGCAAACTAACACAAGAACAGAAAACCCAACACCACATGTTCTCACTCATAAGTGGGAGTTGAACAATGAGAACACACGGACACAGGGAGGGGAACACATTGGGGCATGTCAGGGGGTGGGGGTTTAGCAGAGGGATAGCATTAGAAGAAATACCTAATGTAGAAGACAGGTTGATGGGTGCAGCAAACCACCATGGCATGTATACACCTATGTAACAAACCTGCACTTTCTGCACATGTGTAGTATATTATGATTATCAAACAAAAAATAAAATATATCCATCATTTCAGAATTATTTACATTATTTCCATGATAAGCTATTTTAAGTAAGGTTTATTGAGGTAGTACTTGACAAGTTTTGAACAAATGTACATAGTCATGTAATTCTCAACGAGATTATGATATTAAACATGACATCATCCAAAAAAGTTCCCACATTCCTCTTTGCAGTCAATCTTCTCCCGTGACTTTAAATTCTGGTAAACAATATGTTTTCTGTTAATATAGTTAGCCATTTTTAAAGAATTTCATATAAATGAAATAGTGCAGATGTTGTCTTTTGTGTATGGTTTCTTTCACTTAGAAAGATGGTTTTGTAATTTATCTATGTTGCTACAGTGTCTCACTAGCTTTTTCCTCTTTATTACTGGGTAAAATCCCACAGTATGCATGTACCACAGTTTTGTTTTTCTGTTCATTAGTTGATGGTCTTTTGAGTTGATTCTAGTTTATGGTATAAATTAAGCTACTAAAAAACTATAAATGCAAGTCTTTTCCTAATGTGCAATTTCACTTTTCTTGGATAAATAGCTGCATAGGTGATTGTTTTATCATATATGCTACATGTTATGTTTGCCTTTTTTAGACACTTCCAAACTGTTTTTGAAAGTGTCTCTTCCATGTTGTCAATGCATGACAGTTTCAGTTATTCAACATCTTTATTAACACTTTCCATTTGCATATATTATTTTATGAAGTGACTGTTAAATATTTTGCATACTTTGTAAGTTTCATAAGTTAATTATTTTTAGGTTTTTAAATTTTAAATTCTAAAAAATATTTCTATAGAGATGGGGTCTCAGTATGTCGCCCAGCTCCATTTTGAACTAAATTATGGGTTTTTTTTTCTTTTTTTTTTAGATGGAGTCTCACTCTTGTTGCCCATGATGGAGTGCAGTGGTGCTATCTCAACTCACTGCAACCTCTGCCTCCTGGTTCAAGCAATTATCCTGTCTCAGCCTCCTAAGTAGCTGTGATTACAGGCATGCACCACCACACCTGGCTAACGTTTTTGTATTTTTAGTAGAGACGGGGTTTCACTATATTGGCCAGGCTGGTTTTGAAATCGTGACCTGACCTTATGATCTACCTGCATCAGCCTCCCAAAGAGCTGGGATTACAGGCGTGAGCCACTGCACCTGGTCTAAATTATATTTTTAAAAGTAAAAATATTTAAAGAATACTAAATATTAATATGACCTTAAAATCACTGAAATTCAATTTTAAGAGCCAGATCTCATATAAATATAAATAAATTCTAGCTAAATTTTAGGCTTTCTTGTCATAGGTCCTAAAACTTAACACTTATTTTGTAATGACTAAACAGAAAATGTTTGATTTGTGTCAAACACATTTGTAATGATAAAAATTTCTACAATTTAATAATGCTATTTTTAGCATGATGCTCTGGATTTTGTTTAATCTTCTATTAATACAACTTTAAATTAGAATGACCTCTTTGGTTAATGACATGAGCATTATCTTCAAATGTGAGCAGCTGCCACTCATTTTAGTACTTTGTGAAATATCTAAGATTCAGAGTTGGTGCAGTTTATTACTATAATCCTTTTTTTTTTATACTTTAAGTTTCAGGGTACATGTGCATAACGTGCAGGTTTGTTACATATGTATACTTGTGCCATGTTGGTGTGCTGCACCCATCAACTCGTCAGCACCCATCAACTCGTCATTCACATCAGGTATAACTCCCAATGGCATCCCTCTCCCCTCCCCCCTTCCCATAATAGGCCCCGGTGTGTGATGTTCCCCTTCCAGGGTCCAAGTGATCTCATTGATCAATTCCCACCTATAGTGAGAACATGTGGCGCTTGGTTTTCTGTTCTTGCGATAGTTTGCTGAGAATAATGGTTTCCAGCTGCATCCATGTCCCTAAAAAGGACATGAACTCATCCTTTTTTATGGCTGCATAGTATTCCATGGTGTATATCTGCCACATTTTCTTAATCCAATCTGTCACTGATGGACATTTGGGTTGATTCCAAGTCTTTGCTATTGTGAATAGTGTCGCAATAAACATATGTGTGCATGTGTCTTTATAGAAGCATGATTTATAATCCTTTGGGTATATACCCAGTAATGGGATGGCTGGGTCATATGGTATTTCTAGTTCTAGATCCTTGAGGAATCGCCATACTGTTTTCCATAATGGTTGAACCAGTTTACAATCCCACTAACAGTGTAAAAGTGTTCCTATTTCTCCACATCCTCTCCAGCACCTGTTGTTTCCTGACTTTTTAATGATTGCCATTCTAACTGGTGTGAGATGGTATCTCATTGTGGTTTTGATTTGCATGTGGTGTTAGTATTTTATACCAATAAAATAAAAATATAAAAATTTTTTGTAGTTTAATTTCTGTTTAATTTATAGAAGAATGGTTCTTATGTCATAAAATGTGTCAGAATATTCAATATAAAAGGATTATAGCAATGGTCATTATCTTACTAGAAATTGAGTAACATATTATTGAATATCTACTGAGTTAAAAAAGAAACCAAAGGAAATTTAGAAGTATATTGAGACAAATGGAAATAAAAAGTTATGGGATGCAGCAAGAGTAGTACTAAGAAGGAAGTTTATGGCTATAAATGTCTACATGAAATAAAGAAGACAAGTTATAATCAGTAACTAAACATTACAACCCCCCACCATGAACTGATAAAAGAACAAAATAAGTCCAAAGTTAGCAGAAAGAAAGAAACAATAACTTTTAGAGAAAACAAAAATGGAAAAGACCGTAAAAATAGAAAAACAGATAAAACAAATAGCTGATTTATAGAAAAGTAAACAAAACTGACAAACTTCTGGCTAGTCTACGTATGGAAAAAAAAAGACTCAAATAAATAGAATCAAAAATGAAAGAGGAGAAATTACAACTGATACCACATAAATACAAAAGAAAATAAACTTTTATGAACATTATACACCAACAAATTAGACAATGTTAAATAAATAAATGAATAAATAAATAAGTTTCTGGACACATACAACCTTACCAAGACTGAATCAGGAAGACATAGAAAACCTGAACAGACCAATAACAAATAAAAATTTTTAATCAGTAATTTAAAAAAATATATTTCAAAGAAAAAGCCCACAACCAGATGACTTCACATGACAATTCTATAAAATATTTTTTAAAGAATTAATGCTAATATTTTATAACCTCTTTCAAAACATAAAATAAGAAATAATCCTATTGAACTCTTTTTATGAGGCTAACATCACCCTAATAACAAAACCAGAAAAGATACAACAAAAAAAAACAAACAAAAAGTTTACAGGCAAATATCCCTGATGAGCCTGGCTACAAAAATTCTCAAAAACAAAAATTAGCAAACAGAAGTAGCAGCACAATAAAATCATTCTCCATGACCAAGTGGGACTTATCTCAGATATGTGAGTATGGTACAAAACATTAGAAATTCGTTGATGTGTTACATAACCATAACCAATAAAATATAAAAATGAAGTCTTAATAGATGCAGAAAAAACATTTGACAAAATTTAATGCTCTTTTTTGACACAAATTCTCAACAAATTAGGTGTGTAAAGAACTTAACATAATAATAACCGTATATGAAAACTGCATAGTTAGCATCATACTCAGTGGTGAAAAGTGCCAAACTTTTTTTCTTTAAATCTGAAACCAGGCAAGGATGCTCACTCACTCTGCTCACTCATTCTTGACCCTTCTATTCAACCTAGTACTAGATGTCTTAGCCAGAATAATTAGGCAAGAAAATGAAATGAAAAGCATAAAATCAACAAAGAAGGAGTAAAATTATCTCTGTTTGCAGATTGCATAATCTTATATCTAGAAAGTCCTAAAGACTACACAAGCAAAAACTTGTTAGAACTAATAAATTAGTCCAGATATAGTGGCTAAAGGCGATAATACAAGCACTTTCAGAGGATAATGTGGGAGCCCAGAAGTTAAAGGCCAGCACTGGCAAAATAGCAAGACCCAGTCAGGCTCTAAACACACACAGCCACACACACACACACACACACACACACACACACACACACACACAAATTAAAAAAATAACCAGGCAGTATGGTGCATGCCTATAATCCTAGCTACTCAGGAGGCTGAGACAAGAGAGTTGTTTGAACCCAGAAGTTTGAGACTACACTGAGCTAAGATTGTGCCACTACTCTCTAGCCTGGGTGACAGAATGAGACCTCATCTCTCTCTCTCTCTCTTTCTCTCTCTCTCTTTTTAAAGGAACCAATAAGTGAATTTAGCAAAGTTGCACAGTACAAAAATCAATGTACAACAAGATCAATTATATCTCCATACACTAACAACAAACTATCTGAGAAGAAAATTGAGAAAACAACCTTATGTTTACAAAAGCATAGAAAAAGAATATAATACTTAAGAATAAACTTAACAAAGGAGACAAAGACTTGGACACTGAAAATTACAAAACATTGCCAAAAGAAACTGTAAAAGACAAAAACATGTAGAACGATATCCTATGTTCATGGAGTAGATGATGTAATATTGTTAAATTATCCATATTACTCAAAGTCAATTGAATGCAATCCCTATCAAAATATCATTTTTTGCAGAAATAAAAAAAATTATCCCAAAATACATATGGTATAACAAAAGACTCCAAATAGCCAAAATAGTTTTGAACAGGAAGGACAAAGCTTGAAGTATCACACTTCTAGATTTCAAAACTTACTATAAAGCAACAATAATTAAAATAGTATGCTACTGGTATAAAAATAGAACAATGGAACAGAATAGAGAACCCAGAATTAAACCCACATATATATGGTTAAATGATCTTTCAGTGCTCGTTTCAGAAGAACATACACTAAAATTGGGATAATACCAAGAAGACTAGCATGGCCTCTGTGCAAGGATGACATAGACTTTCATAACCTGTTCCATACTTTTATCCCTCAGAAAGCACCTAGAAATGAAGCCAAGTATACTCTACCTACACCACAATTAAAAGGACAACAGACCTCTCAGATGGGAAAGGGAACCAGAACAAGAATTCTGGCCTTTCAAAAAGCCAGAGTGTCTCCTTACCTTCAGACAAACAATTATACCCCAGGGCTGATAGTTCTTAGTCAGTTTGAAATAATTGAAATATCAAAGATAATTCAGAATGTGATGGCAAGGAAACTCATTGAGATCCAGGAGAAAGTCAAAACCAAATCCAAGGAGTCCAAAAATATCTAGTGAAATGATTTATGAGCTGAAAGATAAAATAGCCATTTTAAGAAAGAAGTAAAATAAACTTCTGGAACTAAAAATTTATTATAAGAATTTCATAATACAGTTTGAACCATTAACAGCAGAATAGACTGAGCTGAGGAAAGAGACTCAGAACTCGAAGACCAGTTCTTCAAATTAACTGAGTCAGATAAAAATAAAGTAAAAAGAATTTTCAAAATGAATAAAACCTCCAAGAAATGTGGAATTAGGTAAAGAAACCAAATTTATGACTCATTGTCATTTCTGAGAGGAGAGAGAATAAGCAACTTAAACATTTTCAAGTAGATAGTCCACGAAAATTTTTCCAGTCTTGCAGAAACTGATATGCATATTTAAGAAATACAGACAAACCATGTGACATATTATATAAGGCAACTATCACCAAGTCACATAGTCATCAGATTCTCCAAGATCAATGTGAAAGAAAAAATGTTAAAGGCAGCTAGAAAGAAAGATCAGGTCACTTATAAAGAGAAACCCATTAGACTAGCACTGGATTTCTCAGCTGAAACCACAAAACTAGAAAATGTTGGGGGCCTATTTACAGCATCCTCAAAGAAAAGAAATTCCAACCAAGAATTTCATACCTCACAACACTAAACTTCATAAACGAAAAAGAAATAAGATACTTCTCAAACAAGTAATCACCAAGGAAAGTTATTATCCTCTTATAAGAGGTCCTTAAGACAATGCTAACCATGAAAATGAAGGATTGATGCTAGCTACCAAAAAATCAACTTAAGGACATGGCCACAGGCAATATAAAGCAATTACACAATCAAATCTACAAAACAACCAGCTAGTAACATGATGACAGGATCAAAATGTTATGTACCAATAATAACCCTGAATGTAAGTTGTCTAAACACCCCACTTAAAAGGCATAGTGAAAAGCTGGATAAAAAGGCAAGATCTAACTGTATGCTGTATTCAAGAGATACATCTCACATGTAATGATGGCCCATAGGCAAAAAGTAAAGGGGTGGAGAAAGATCTACCATGCAAATGGAAAACAAAAAAAGAGCAAGTCACCATTATTAAATCAGATAAAATGGACTTTAAACCAACATCCATCAGGAAGGACAAGGATGGACTTTACACAATGATCAAAGGCTCAATTCAGCAAGAAAATTTAACTGTCCTAAATATATACACACTCAATATTAGAGCCCCCAGATATATAAAGCAAGTTCTTCTTGGCCTATACAAATTTTTAGAAAGTTGCAATAACAGTAAAGGGCTTCAACATCCCACTGACAATGTTAGACAGTTCATCAAAGCAGAAAACTAACAAATAAATTCTTAAACTCAATGCTTGACCATTTGGACCTAATAAATATCTATAAAATATTCCACCTATAAACCACAAAATATATTTTTCTCATACACACATAATATAGTCTATGATTGAACACATGCTCAGTCATAAGGAGAGTCTCAGTAAATTCAAAAAATTAATTATACCAAGCACAATCTCAGACCATAGTGCAATAAAAATAGAAATCAGTACCAATAAGTTCTCTCAAAACTTCATAAAAATATGTAAATTAAACAACTTGCTCCAGAATAACTCTTGGGTGAAAAAACGAAATCAAGGCAAAATTTTAAAAATCTTTCAAATTATTGAAAATAGAGAAACAATCTACCAAGATTTTTGGGATGCATTTAAAGCAGTGTTAAAAGGTTTATAGCAGTAAATGTCCTCAACGAGAAATTAGAAGATCTCATTTTAACTATGTAACATTGCACCTAGAGGAACTAGGAAAAAAACAACAAAAGCATAAGAAAAGAAATAACTAAAATTACAGAAGAATTGAATGAAATTGTGATGTAAATATCCATAGAAAAGATCAATAAAATCATGAACTTGTTATTATTGATAGACCACTACCTAGAATAACAAAATACAAAGGTGAAGATTCAAATAAGTGCAATCAGATGACAAAAATGACATCATAACTGATCCTGCAGAAATACAAAAGATCTTCAGAGATGATTATTAACGCCTCTATGTACACAAATTAGAAAATCAAGAGGAAATAGATAAATTCCTGGAAACACACAACCTCCCAGAATGAACCAGGAAGAAAAACCTGAACAGACCAATAAGAAGTTTCAAAACTGAATCAGTAATTAAAAACTTAGCAACCAAAAAAAAAAAAAAAAAAAAAAAAAATCCCTGGACCAGACGGAAGATGTATTCACAACTGAATTCTACCAGACATACAACGAATATTCTATTGAAACTATTCCAATTCTACTGAACTATTCTACTGAATAGTACCAATTCTACTGAAACTATTCCAAACAATTGAGGAGAAGGGGCTCTTCCTTAACTCATTCTAGAAAACCAGCATCATTCTGATACTAAAATCTGACAGAGACACAACATAAAAAGAAAACTACAAGTCAATACCCCTGATGAACATAGACATAAAAAATTCTTAACAAAATACTCGCAAACTCAACCCAACAGCACATCAAAAACTTAATTCACCATGATAAAGTAGGCTAATTTGTGGGATGCAAGGTTGTTTCCATATATGCAAATCAATAAATGTAATTCACCATATAAAATATTAGAATACAAAAACTGTATGATTATATCAATAATTGTAGAAAAAGACTTCAACAAAATATAATATCCCATCATAATATAAACCCTCAACTGACTAATCATTGAAGGAACATATCTCCAAATATTAAGAGCCATCTATGTCAAATCCAGCCAACATCATATTGAGCAGGCAAAAGCTGAAACCATTTCCTTTGAGAACTGAAACAAGTCAAGGATGCTCACTCCCACCACTCTTGTTTACCATAGTACTGGAAGTCCTTGTTGGAGTAATCAGACAAGAGAAAGAAATAAAAGGCATCTGAATAAAAAAATAAAAAGATGGGGGGCGGAGCAAGATGGCCGAATAGGAGCGGCTCCAGTCTTCAACTCCCAGCGCCAGCGACACAGAAGACCGGTGATTTCGGCATTTTCAACTGAGGTACTGGGTTCATCTCACTGGGGAGTGCCGGAAGATCGGTACTGGTCAGCTGCTGCAGCCCGACCAGCGAGAGCTGAAGCAGGGCGAGGCATTGCCTCACCTGGGAAGCGCAAGGGGGAAGGGAATCCCTTTTCCTAGCCAGGGGAACTGAGACACACAACACCTGGAGAATCGGGTAACTCCCACCCCAATACTGCGCTTTGAGCAAACAGGCACACCAGGAGATCATATCCCACACCTGGCTGGGAGGGTCCCACACCCACGGAGCCTCCCTCATTGCTATCACAGCAGTCTGTGATCTACCGGCAAGGCAGCAGCGAGGCTGGGGGAGGGGCGCCCACCATTGCTCAGGCTTAAGTAGGTAAACAAAGCTGCTGGGAAGCTCGAACTGGGTGGAGCTCACAGCAGCTCAAGGAAACCTGCCTGTCTCTGTAGACTCCACCTCTGGGGGCAGGGCACAGTAAACAATAACAAAGCAGCAGATACCTCTGCAGACCCAAACGACTCTGTCTGACAGCTTTGAAGAGAGCAGTGGATCTCCCAACACGGAGGTTGAGATCTGAGAAGGGACAGACTCCCTGCTCAAGCGGGTCCCTGACCCCTGAGTAGCCTAACTGGGAGACATCCCCCACTAGGGGCAGTCTGACACCCCACACCTCACAGGGTGGAGTACACCCCTGAGAGGAAGCTTCCAAAGCAAGAATCAGACAGGTACACTTGCTGTTCAGAAATATTCTATCTTCTGCAGTCTCTGCTGCTGATACCCAGGCAAACAGGGTCTGGAGTGGACCTCAAGCAATCTCCAACAGACCTACAGCTGAGGGTCCTGACTGTTAGAAGGAAAACTATCAAACAGGAAGGACACCTACACCAAAACCCCATCAGTACATCACCATCATCAAAGACCAGAGGCAGATAAAACCACAAAGATGGGGAAAAAGCAGGGCAGAAAAGCTGGAAATTCAAAAAATAAGAGCACATCTCCCCCGGCAAAGGAGCGCAGCTCATCGCCAGCAACGGATCAAAGCTGGACGGAGAATGACTTTGACGAGATGAGAGAAGAAGGCTTCAGTCCATCAAATTTCTCAGAGCTAAAGGAGGAATTACGTACCCAGCGCAAAGAAACTAAAAATCTTGAAAAAAAAGTGGAAGAATTGACGGCTAGACTAATTAATGCAGAGAAGGTCATAAACGAAATGAAAGAGATGAAAACCATGACACGAGAAATACGTGACAAATGCACAAGCTTCAGTAACCGACTCGATCAACTGGAAGAAAGAGTATCAGCGATTGAGGATCAAATGAATGAAATGAAGCGAGAAGAGAAACCAAAAGAAAAAAGAAGAAAAAGAAATGAACAAAGCCTGCAAGAAGTATGGGATTATGTAAAAAGACCAAATCTACGTCTGATTGGGGTGCCTGAAAGTGAGGGGGAAAATGGAACCAAGTTGGAAAACACTCTTCAGGATATCATCCAGGAGAACTTCCCCAACCTAGTAGGGCAGGCCAACATTCAAATCCAGGAAATACAGAGAACGCCACAAAGATACTCCTCGAGAAGAGCAACTCCAAGACACATAATTGCCAGATTCACCAAAGTTGAAATGAAGGAAAAAATCTTAAGGGCAGCCAGAGAGAAAGGTCGGGTTACCCACAAAGGGAAGCCCATCAGACTCACAGCAGATCTCTCGGCAGAAACTCTCCAAGCCAGAAGAGAGTGGGGGCCAATATTCAACATTCTTAAAGAAAAGAATTTTAAACCCAGAATTTCATATCCAGCCAAACTAAGTTTCATAAGTGAAGGAGAAATAAAATCCTTTACAGATAAGCAAATGCTTAGAGATTTTGTCACCACTAGGCCTGCCTTACAAGAGACCCTGAAGGAAGCACTCAACATGGAAAGGAACAACCGGTACCAGCCATTGCAAAAACATGCCAAAATGTAAAGACCATCGAGGCTAGGAAGAAACTGCATCAACTAACGAGCAAAATAACCAGTTAATATCATAATGGCAGGATCAAGTTCACACATAACAATCTTAACCTTAAATGTAAATGGACTAAATGCTCCAATTAAAAGACACAGACTGGCAAACTGGATAAAGAGTCAAGACCCATCAGTCTGCTGTATTCAGGAGACCCATCTCACACGCAGAGACATACATAGGCTCAAAATAAAGGGATGGAGGAAGATTTACCAAGCAAATGGAGAACAAAAAAAAGCGGGGGTTGCAATACTAGTCTCTGATAAAACAGACTTTAAACCATCAAAAATCAAAAGAGACAAAGAAGGCCATTACATAATGGTAAAGGGATCAATTCAACAGGAAGAGCTAACTATCCTAAATATATATGCACCCAATACAGGAGCACCCAGATTCATAAAGCAAGTCCTTAGAGACTTACAAAGAGACTTAGACTCCCATACAATAACAATGGGAGACTTCAACACTCCACTGTCAACATCAGACAGATCAACGAGACAGAAAGTTAACAAGGATATCCAGGAATTGAACTCATCTCTGCAGCAAGCAGACCTAATAGACATCTATAGAACTCTCCACCCCAAATCAACAGAATATACATTCTTCTCAGCACCACATCGTACTTATTCCAAAATTGACCACGTAATGGGAAGTAAAGCACTCCTCAGCAAATGTACAAGAACAGAAATTATTACAAACTGTCTCTCAGACCACAGTGCAATCAAACTAGAACTCAGGACTAAGAAACTCAATCAAAACCGCTCAACTACATGGAAACTGAACAACCTGCTCCTGAATGACTACTGGGTACATAACGAAATGAAGGCAGAAATAAAGATGTTCTTTGAAACCAATGAGAACAAAGATACAACATACCAGAATCTCTGGGACACATTTAAAGCAGTGTGTAGAGGGAAATTTATAGCACTAAATGCCCACAAGAGAAAGCAGGAAAGATCTAAAATTGACACTCTAACATTGCAATTAAAAGAACTAGAGTAGCAAGAGTAAACACATTCGAAAGCTAGCAGAAGGCAAGAAATAACTAAGATCAGAGCAGAACTGAAGGAGATAGAGACACAAAAACCCTCCAAAAAATCAATGAATCCAGGAGTTGGTTTTTTGAAAAGATCAACAAAATTGACAGACCACTAGCAAGACTAATAAAGAAGAAAAGAGAGAAGAATCAAATTGACGCAATTAAAAATGATAAAGGGGATATCACCACCGACCCCACAGAAATACAAACTACCATCAGAGAATACTATAAACACCTCTACGCAAATAAACTGGAAAATCTAGAAGAAATGGATAATTTCCTGGACACTTACACTCTTCCAAGACTAAACCAGGAAGAAGTTGAATCCCTGAATAGACCAATAGCAGGCTCTGAAATTGAGGCAATAATTAATAGACTACCAACCAAAAAAAGTCCAGGACCAGATGGATTCACAGCTGAATTCTACCAGAGGTACAAGGAGG